>NC_067402.1:2596400-2881400 GCF_016432865.1 Antechinus flavipes
ACATATAAGTGGAATAAGTACTAAGATTTTAAATAAATTTTTCAAAATTTTCATGCCTTACTTGTGGACAAAATGGTAATGAGAGGTTGACATTAGTGCTATCAAAACTAGTTAAATTGTTGGACTCAAGGAAGAGTTATAAATGATTCTATATTAACTAAGAAAAAAGGTACTTTTTCATGTGTCATACTATTGCATCTATTAATACTATGTAGATAAAAGTTTAGATCAAATGATCACAGTCCCTAAGGGTGGTGGTGGAGGAAAAACTCGTATGATACACGGCAGAGTCAGCATCTAAGGTCATCTAGAAAGATGAGGCTAGAACCATGTCCTAAATTTAATTAGATGAAGTTTGTCAGCAATAAACGTCATTACACACTTGAAAGAAAACAAATCAAGTTCACAAACAGCCTGGAAGACTGGGGAGGAATGCCTGGACAAGAAATTATTTGACAAATATCTGGAAGGGGCGTATTGGATTGCAAGCTCAATTTGAGGCAGGATGATGATGCAGCCAGTAAAGTGAATGAGATCAGAGTCTGTCAGGATCAATCAAGCAACCAAATGATCAAGCACTTATTATAGCCAGCTCACTATGCCAGATGCTGGCAAAACAAAAAGAGATAAAATACAGTCCTGCCCTCAAGGTGCTTAAAATTTAATGGGGGAACCAACATATTAACAAATATTTATCTAACAAGCTTTATAAGGATAACTAAGAAAAAATTAAGAGGGAAGAAATTGGGATTAGAGGTATGGGAAAGACTTCTTGTAAAAGATGAGGTTTGAATTGGCCCTTAAAGGAAGCCAGGGAAGTCAACAGGTAAAGTTGTGGAAAGGGAGGATTCCAGGTATGGGGGACAATCATAGAAAATGTCCATCGAGACATGGGACAGACTTGTCTGTCTTACAACCAGAAGGCTGGCTCCATTGGATTGAAGGTGACATGATAGGGAGGAAGATGTAAAAAGGCTGGAAAAATAGAGAATACAGTAATCCAACCAAAGGCCAGAGTGAACCACTGAAGTATACCGAGTAGGGGAATAATGACTCTGTCTCAGGAAAATCACTTTGGTGATGCAGTGGAGGATGGGTTGAAGTTGGGAGAGACTTGAGGCAAGCAGGCTCATTTGCAGATTATTGCAATGGTCCGGGTGTGAGGTCATGAGGATCTTCAATAGAGTGAGGGCAGTGACAGAGAAGAGAGGAGAGGATATATTTTAGACAGATTACAGAGGAATTGACAGATCTTGGCAATGCTTGGGATCTGGCAGGTGAGAGAAAGGCGTCCAGGATGATTATTAGCCTAGGAATCTCAGGGATGGGGAGAATGGGGGAGTCCTATACAGGACTGAGGGAGTTGGGAGGTGAGGAGGGTGTAGGGAAAAAGATACTGATTTCATTTTCTTTAACTTTAAATATCTACAATCCATTTCATTTGAAAGGCAATTAGAGATATAATATTGAAGGTCAACTGAGAGGCTGCTGCAGGATAGGTAGATTTTAGAATAATCAGCATAGAGATGGGCATTAAATCCGTAGGAATTGTTGAGATCCTCAAGTGAATTAGTCTACGAGGAGAAGAGTACCCAGAAGAGAATCCCCTGAGGAATCCCCTGCATTGTTTTCTGGATGAAGATCCAAAGGAGCATCTGGCAACATGAAGGTCTGAAACTCACTGTACTTCAGCCTAGTCCAAACTTCATTGGAGTATTGCATTGAATTTTTTGCTCCTCATTTTAAGATCAATCATCAGCTTTTGAGCATTCAGAAGGCAGCAACTAAGTGAATGAAGGTTCTTGAGATTGAACCCTATCCATACAGATGAGAACTGAGCATGCTTAGTCTGAAGGAAAGAAGATTGGCCTGGATTTGGGGGGTTCAATGTTCCACTCTGCAGGTGTTTGAAGATCTATCACATAGATTGTTCTGATTAGCCCCAGAGAACTGGAGTGAGTTGGTAGGAGCCTCAAAGGAGCAGATTGTGTCTCACTAGAAGTAAACATTTTCCTTAGAATTCTACTTTTCCCCAATGGAATGGCCCTCCTGGAGAGATGAGGAGATCAGCCATTTTGGAGATCTCCAAGCATGCCCTGGACAGTCACTTGTTAGATAATATGTCATCAAGGGGATCTCTTCTGTCCTCATCTCCTTCAGAAACACTGAGTGATCTCTCACTAACACATTACAGCTGATGGTCTTCAGATCATATCTAATATTTAGATTTTAAATATTAAAATCTAGGTCAGCTTCTTAAAGTCTTCAGTTAGAGGTTAGATTGATGACAAGGTTATATAACATACCTACAAGAAGAGATCACAGAATCTGTTAGAGATAAGGCATCTCTAATGCACCAGATCACGTCAGAAATTCTCCCCTGTATAATGGCCTAAGGAAAGAGACATTTGGGCAGCTTCAATATTCCTGATCTGTGTTTCCCAAACATTTGACAGATTGATCCTAGTCTATAATAAAATATTCCTGATCCACAAGTCAAAGTTCCTCAAATCCTTTATGGCAGCTACCAAACTCCTTTGTTCGACATTTACATGTTTCAATTTGACAATATTACTCTGCTTCCTTTCTGCCTCCTTCCTCCCTTTATGTTAGCTTCTTCCTTCCCCTGTGCTCCTAATCCAGGATAGAGAAAAAATGGAAGCCATAGTGGTCTGTAGGAAGTTGGGCTTGGAAACATTGTCCTGGGGAAATAAAAGACCGACGTATATAGATTTCCTTTTCATTTTCAGAGAATCTCAGTGAAATGTAGTGATTGCGCTCCACAAGCAAATAGCACTGACCAGAGTGAGTTTGTGTTAGAGCACTTCAGAAGGTCCTCGGTGCTTTTCAGAGCCTAAAGGTCATCACTATGGATACAGTGATGGTCCTGCCGGGTGTTGAAATGATATGATCAAAGTTTCTTGTTGCTGGAATGCCGGAGAGTAGGGCCTTCCTGGCATCCATTTTAAACTAGATTTTACTTGTAGTCATTTGCCAGACTGCTTAAAATCTCCTTAAAAATATGGGATAGAAGGAAAAGCAGTGACTGGGGAGCTAGCGGACCCAAGCTCAAGACCTGCCTTTGCAGCGTGCTCCTGTGGGATCTTGAAGAAATCACTTAAACTCAGTTTCCACATTTGCTCTAAGAGAGAGTAGGGCTTAAGGGGATTCAGTCTAGCAAAAAGGCTCTGGTCTCATTCTTGCATGAGCCTAGACTTTCCTGGTAGAGATAAGATGATAAGATTTGGCTTTTATGTGAGCGAGAATGTGGATAAGAATCACATGTGAGAAGAAATTTAGGGACGTCCCACAGAGGCACAAGGAAGCTTTTTAGTCCTTTGTAGGTATAAGATTCTGTTAAGGTAAGATATAAAACCCACTGGGAGTCATTAATTCAGCTCCCACTTTCTGGAATGGAAACTTACATCTCCTGTCATCAGAGTCAATGGGTGATACCCAAGTTGAAGACAGCAGCAAAGTGATGGGGCCCAAGTTCTATCTACAAAAAAAAAGAGTCTGTATCCATGTTGGGGCCCAAATTCTAGCCTCCTTTAGTGTATCCTACAGGAAGTACTTTGTAGCCAAGTGTGGAAGTGCACCCTTAAGAGAAAGAATAGAAGAGTGCTGGCCATTACCTGTTAGCCTCTTGAGCCGGAATTTTAGTATTGTTCTATCTCCCCTACCCTTAGCAGGTCCAGGAACCCAGTCCAGAAAAAACAAGACAAAACAAAACAAAAAACAAAGGATTACAAAGAGAAATTCTGAATTAGATACCAAAAGGAGGCTCAGGCTTTGGGGAGAAGTCACTTTTAACTATGGGGGGATGGAACTGAAATCATCCCATTATGGCCCTGATGTCTTTACTAAATGAGAACACTTTTAGTAGAATCAAACAATTAGAACTTAGGGTAACCAGGGCCCACATCATCTCTGAAGAGTTCAAAGGCAATAGTGTTAGAGACTTGGCCAAACCCTAAAGAATTTTTAGAAAAGCAAAAAGTTATCCTAGCACTCTGTGTCTGAATTAAAGTGACTGGAATCTCCAACAGAGTATTTCCAACACATCCTTGAAGAGGAAATATAGGACTCAATTGCAGCAGAGAAGGGAGATATTGAGAAGCATCAGTAGCTCTACATAGATTGTGGAAGTGGAGGAAAAAGGATGAAGGAAGACCCACAAGAAGGGGGGCAGGCTCTCCCACAATGTCCCTTCATGATACCTGTCTATCCAGAGAGACAATCAAATAATCTGTCGTTTTGATATCCTTGGGTCTGAATGAGATTGGGTTAATTAGTGTTAGATGTAATTGTAAAGTCAGGTAGAGCCCAACTTTTGCGGAGGAATTATACTGTGAAGAGAAGCTGCTTTTGAGGAGGTATGTGTTAGACATGAGAAACCAGCAGAATGCCTGATTTTGGCAATTGTGGGAGTTTCTGCTCTGATTTGGCCAATAGAATGGTACAAGACATCAGTTTTAATAGCTCCCACCTGAAATTTAGATTCTTCTTTCTGACTGAGTGCAAGAGGAGATTCTTTGCCTTAATCATTACCTAGCCATAATTGAATAGATGTGTTCACTCAAACTGATTCCTGTTGAAAATCTTAGCATAAAGAGGCCAAGGTCTCCCATTGCATCCAGGGCCATCTCCAGTCACCCTGATCTCTCTGTAGCCACCAGACTCTGGTGACTCTAGAGGGGAAGGTGACACAGGTGACTTTGCACAGTCTCCCTCACTTAAATCCAATTCACTTGCATGTCACGGCATCACCTCCTGATGTCATGATCCCCTTCAAGAATGAAGGACAAACAAGTCCAGATTGCATTGACAGGTGTCTCAGTTTCCTTGTTCATGCCCTTCATTTCTACTTCCCTGCCAGTCTCTCTAGTGAGAAGTCTTTAGCCTACTCAGCGAGCACCAAGGACTTCCATAGCTTCCACAGCCAGTAAATACTGTTGGTTTGCGTTCTGAGAAATTTACTCAAAAGATTCCAGATTTTTCTTGCTTTTGACCTCTGTCCACATACTCTTATATTCCATGGTTTGCTTCTAAGGTTTACTGCGTTCTATGGTTTCCTTGCTATTTTCCAAACATCTCTCGTTTCCATGTCTTTTATATGAGCTGTCCTCCATGATGGCAACATTCATCACTTTTGTATCTGCTCCTTAGTTTTCCTGACTTCCATCAACACTCAGCTAAAAATTCGCCTCCTATTAGAGGCTTTTTCTGCTTTAGCTGCTAATGGCTTCTTCTATCAGACTGTCTTCTATGTACCGTAAATATCTTGTATTTTCTAGTTGGTTATACATTGAATATACCTCAGTAGACTGTCAGCTCCTGGAGGGTAGGGACTATTTTCATTTTTATTTCCCCCAGCATTTATCTCAGTGCTTAAAACATAGTAAGAACTTAATAAATGCTTATTGACAATCGGATCACATCATTGTAGTCTTAAATGAGTTCCATGTCCGTGGAAGAGTACTTTTTTAGATCAGTTTAATTCTGTCTAAAAAAAACCCAAAATAATTTAGAATGAAGAATTAGATTGTTTACTGTCAATATGTATTATGTAACAGGAACAACATCATAGAATGTTGTTCTACCTCATAGAATGCTTCAGAGCAATTTCTATTTCCCTCTTTACTTACAAAAGTCAGTGTTTTTGAAGGATTGCTCCAATATATCCTTCACATTTTAACTTTAGTGATTGAAAAGTTTTGTATTTAGGTTTACAACATTTTGTTTGTAGAAGTCATGGTAGTTTTGTTGGGACCATATAATTTAGAAATTAGGTAACGCAACATACATTACATGGTAATATCCCTACAGGTTAGCTCAAAGGGGAGATAGCAACATCATGTATGTATTTATTCAGTTTAAACCTTAGTACTCAAACTAGGTCCATATGGATATTGGGAGAGGGCATTGAGGAAAAGCCTGGGAAAGTCAGAAGCAGATCTTGGAAAGCATTCAAGACTTGACTGGCCTACACTTTCTTTTAAAAACAGAGGTTCTACTGTTCGGTTCTGCAAACATATATTGTATCTAGGAAATACTGTTACCTATTCAACATGTAAAAGACTGCTTGCCATCTGGGGGAGGGGGTGAAGAGAGGGAGGGGAAAAATCGGAACAGAAGTGAGTGCAATGGATAATGCTGTAAAAAATTACCCTGGTATGGGTTCTGTCAATAAAAAAGTCATTTAAAAATAAATAAATAAATAAATAGAAAAGCAGAGGTTCTAGGAGGAAGTTGCCAATTAAAGGGAGAGGTCCTAGAGGCTGAGAATACTTTTGAGGTACCAGTCATGAGTAGAGGGATTGCAGACTGTTTTTTTTTTTTTTTTACCTTTCTTTTCCTCCTCTCCCTTTTTTCTTCCCCCCTTTCCTGTTTCCCCTTTTCCCATTTCCTCCCTTCTTCTTTTACCTCCCCTCCTTTAGAACTGTGATTTGCCATTGTGTCAGAATTATGAGTCTTTCAAAGTTTGTCATTTTAAAGAAATATTGTTGTTACTGTGCAAATCATTCTCCTAGTTCTGATAATCTCTCCTCTTCACTGTATTCCCTTCCTTTCCTCTCTTCTGAAATTGTTGATTGCTTCTTTGATTTGTTCTTTGATCTTTTCATTTTGGGGGAATAAGTAATTCAGGTTTAAATTATATTTTAATTTATGCATCAAAAACCCTTCATAGAATATAAATTTTATTGTGTTATGATCAGAAACAATGTATTTAACATTTCTGCTTTTCTGCATTTTGGTGTGAGATTTTTATCCCCTGATACCTGATCAATTTTTGTGACTATGCCATGCATAGGTCAGAATAGTATACATCTTTCTATTACCATTCAGTAATCATCAGATGTCTATTATATTTTACATTTACTAAAATTCTATTCATTTTCTTCTTTTTTTTAATTTTATGATAAGATTTATAATAGGTTTAAGAAAGTTGAATTGTGTTCCTATACTAGTATAGTTTAAATCTGTATTTTATCCCAGAACTTTGACTTTTCCTTTAAGAAGTAGGATGCTATGTCATTTGGTATATCTATGTTTAGTATTGATATCAATTCATTGTCTAGAGTATGATTTAACAAAATGTAGCTTCTATATTGATTTCTTTTAATTAGGTCTATTTTGTTTGCCTCATTTGAGCTCATGATTATAATCTCTGCTATATTAAAAAAAAGCAAAAACAAAAACTTCAGCTTAAACATAATAAATTTGGTTCCAGCTATTTATTTTAAATCTATGTGTATCTTTGTTTTCAGGTTCTTCTTGTAAGCAAATGATTATTACATTCTGGTTTCTAATAATCTCATTTACATGTGATTACCAATTGTATATATTACTCCATCCTATTCTCTTAGTTATCCTTTTCTTTTTTCACCCTATCCCCTTCTTATTTTGCTTCTAATCACAGCCTCCCTTAATATTTCTCACTCCCCCTTTTCCTCTTCTTTTATCTTCTTCGCCTCCAATTTTTTTGGCTGAATTCAATTTATATACTTAAGAATAATGAATTTATATCCTCAAGAACACAGTGAAGAATTTCTATATTCACTTTCCTCCTTGAACTAGTTCAGGTGACAGGTTCAAGTATTTCTTATTCTCTTTTATTGCCCCCTCCGTTTTATAAATTTTTCCTTGTGTGCCCATTTATAAAATAATTTAATCTCCTTTTCTCTTTCTTCCGTCTCTCTCATTACATTCTTCTTCCCTAGTTTTCCATTCTTGGTTTACAATTATCCAGACACACGAGAATCATACCCAGGCCCTCTGTTAATTAAATTCCAAAAGCCATAGTGATGATGAAGGTCTAAGAGAATTACATGCATGTTCTCCCAATAGAGAATATAAACAATTTAACCTTTTTTTAGTTTTTTATGATTTCCCCCTCATATTTGTCTTTTTATATTTTTTTTTCCTGACTCCTATGTTTAAATGCCAATTATTCCATTAAGCTCTGTTTCCCCCCCATCAAGAATGCTTAATAGTTGCATTAAAAATTGATTAAATATCCATTTTTCCCTCCTGTAGAAATATGCTCAGTTTCTCTGGAGAGGCTATTTTTAGCTATAATTTTAGTTCCTTTGCATTCAGGAATTTAATCTTCTAATCTTTGTTCCTTTATTATTGTGGCTGCTAAATCTCAGATGATCTTGATTGTAATGCCTCAGCATTTGATTTTCTTTCTGTATGATTATAGTATTTTTTTCCCTCACTTTGGAGCTCTGCATTTTGGGTATGACATTCCCGGCAATTTTAATTTCCATTCCCCTCCCCCCTTCAACTGATCAGTGTATTAATTTGTTCATTTTCTAATTTGCCCTTTAGTTCTGATGAAGTCCCGGATGAGGTGGGTGTTAGCAAAGAGAGCCTGAATCATTGTAAACAACCTGGAAGCCTCGCTATTCCTGAGGCAAGCAGAGAGGAGCACTGAGAGGATCTTCTCAGCCTTAAGTGAGCCTTTTGTTTTTAAGTAGCTTTTTTGTACAAATAGATTTTTGATTACAGCCCCACCTCAGGTGGAGGTCTCTGGTAACTGTATCCAATTAGAAAGCCTAGTTATGATGTCAAACCCCAAGGTTCTATTTTTAGATCCTCCTAACTCCTTTTTGGCATTAATTTACTTGCCTAAGGATCACAATAGCCAACTTCTCTGTGAATGGAGCCTACCAGTCAATAGTGTACTCCTTGTTATAGCTAACTCCTTTTGAGGGTGTCTGCTAGCTTCTCTTGGAATTTTAACCTTTAGCAATCTTTGCCCCTAGATTTTGAAGGTCTATGCCTATAAATTCTTTTGACACAACATTATCTGCCTGTAATCCCAATTTACTTTTGGGGTATCACCTCATTCCCATTTGGTGGTTCACCCCATTATTTTGGTAACTTGGTATGGGAAGAATCTGACTGCACTCTAAGATATCTTGAAGGCAGTTTTCCTGTATAATTTCCTCAAATGTGATATGTTTTTAGATAGTCCATTTTTTTTCTTAAATTGTCTCTTCTCTCTCTCTCTCTATATATATATCCCATGCCAGTTATTTTTCCTATGAGATATTTCACATTTTAAAAATTTTCTCCCCCAGCATTTGATTTATCATTTTTTGATATATTTTGGAATCAGTAAGTTCTGCTTGGTCAGTTCTATTTTTTAAGATAGTTATTTTCTTTAGTAATGTCTTATATCTCTTTTTCAAAACTGTTAATTCTCTTTTCATAACTTTCTTATATATCTCTCATTTATTTTTCCCTATTTTTCTTTACTACTCTTGTTTATGTATGTATTTTAAATCTTCTGAGTATTTGTGTTAATTATATGTCCAATTTGCTTTTTTTCTTTGAGGTTTTGTTTGTAGATGTTTTTAAATCATTGACTTCTTATGAGTTTGTGCCTTGAGTTTCCCAGTCACCATTATTAGCTTTTTATAATAGGATTCTTTTTTGGGGATGGATGGTGGTTCCTCAAACAAACGTGTTTGTTTTCTCATCCTTTCAGCTTGCTTAATTACTTTGAACTTTATATTAGAGGTAGGTTCTGCTTACTTCTTGAGAGTGACAGGGTTAGGATCAAAATGATGAGATAATATTCCAAAAGAATATTGATGTTATGGGCTGGTGTCATGGATTGTCTCAAAAAGAATGTGTGGCTTAGACCTTCTCCAAATTAAGGGACATTAAGGGTCAGTTTTCTAACAGGGAGCTAAATCCCTAACGGTTTTTAGCAAGGAAAAAGGGTTTTAGTAATTAGCTAGGGACCTAAGACATCATTAAGGAAGAAAAGGCCTTTAAAGCATGGCAAGTTCCTAATAAACGCTTGACTCCATAAAATGGCTAACCCTAAAAAAATAGGCTTTGCCTATTGTGGTGCTTAGCAAGCCTACTAACTCCAAAAAAAGAGTTACAAGGAAAGATGCCATGGAGGGGGATTACATTGATGACTGGCAGGCTAAATTCCAAGAAAAGTTAGTGGGCTTTTATAGGGAAAATAGAATCTTGAAGTTTACATAACTGCACTTTCTGATTGGATATAGTGATTGTGGAGTTATGTTGATTTTGTCAAAGCGAGATATTAGACTAGGAACAAAAGGCTCACTTAAGGCCTGGGATGATCCTATCAGTGCTCCTCCTTATTTGTTTCAGGAATAGCTAGGCTACCAGATCTAGGCCATTTAGGCTTTCTGTCAAGGCCCATCAGCTACCTAGGACTTCATCAGGAGTTGTCCAGCCTCAACTTCTCTTTTTATGATCTTTATGTTGTTTTCATAGCTCAGTCAGGTGTCTTAAACATTGGTGCTTCCAAGATGGTTTTATATGAGTAGTTTTTTTTTTCCCCACTATTACTTTGGTATGATGCAGGTTTGAGTCTATTGGATTGGTTATAGTTGAGTTTCAGCGAACTACTGCGGGACTTAGTTACTATTTGCCCATTGGGAAGTTTTGCAGATAAAGAAGGATCAATTCCTTGACTCCACTTTGGTGGTGTTTTCCTGCCCTAGATATTCCATTGAAGACTATGTGCAAAGTTCAAGGTTCAAACTGAGTCTCTCTTCTGCTCTTGCTCTCAGAAATACAGAACGAAGTTTTTAGAATTTGTTTCTTGCTTAATACATAGGAAAGGCTTCTTACAGCTATTCCTCTCTGCTGGAACTATGACCCGTGAGTGTCAGTTCATATCTCTTCCTGTTCCCAGGGCTTCTTTGGGGTCCTCTGGAATCTCCTTCTACCCTTGCACTTCCAGCCCTGATGGATCTTTCTGATGGAGCCTCCTTTCTTTCCCTACGTGCTGGAATGCTTCTCATTGTTGCCTCATCTGAAAATGGTGCAGACTGCTGTCTCTGTTCTGTGTTCCTGGCTAGCCCCTATCCATAGACGTCCCTGCATATCTTCCTAAGCTACTCTAGACTGGAAGAATGATTCTTTTTCTTGATTTTTCTGGTCAGAATTCAGTATAATATAATTTTTGGGTTGTATTGGAGGAAGTATATAGGTGACCACAAAGTACTCACTTTTATTTGCCATCTTGACACTGCCTTCCTGGAAATGATTTTCTGAACTATTCAACTCAAGGTCAATCTTTGTGGTATCTCCTAACTCACAATAGAAAGGCTAGTTATATGTACCCCCTGCTCTCTTTTCCTTCCTTCTTTCCTCCCTCTTTTTCTCTCTCCCTCTCTCTTCCTCTTTCTCTCTTTTCTTCCCTTCTTCTCTCCCTCCTTTCTTCCCCCTCTCTTTCTCTTTTCCCTTCTTCCCTTCCTCTTTCCCTCCCTTTCTTTCTTTTTCTCCCTCCTTACCTTCTCCCCTCTCTTCTCTCTTCTCTCTCTCTCTTTCCCCTCTTTCTCTCTTCCCCTCATCTTTCTCCTTATTTCCCTTTCCCTCTCTCCCTTCCTTCAGCTCACTTTCCCTCCCTCCCTCTCTCTTCTCTCCTTCCTTCTCTCCTTCCCTCCTTCCTTCCTTCTCTCTCTCTTCCTAGCTCTGTCTGTCTGTCTCTCTTTCTGTTCCTCTCCCTCTAATTTTTTTGCATTCTTTCCCCAGCTCAACTTGGCCTTTGTGTGCTTAATGCATGACTTGAAACCCCAATTTTGTTCAAAACTTACTTCAAATTATACTTTTTTACATACCTAGCCCCTCTATCTCTGTTTCTACCTACTTACCCCCTACCAAATCTTGTATGCACACAGTTGTTTTCATGTTATCCCCCCATTAAAATATGAGCCTTTTGAAGGTGCTGACCATATTTGACCTTTATTTACATCCCCAGTTCTCAGCAAAGGGCCTGATGTTTAGTAAATGCTTGATATATTTTTCTGATGCCTGGCATTTCTGATATGTTCTACAGAAGGGTCTCAAGGGTCAAAGAGATTTGGAGTAGAACAGCCTCACTAGGAGTCAGGACTTTCCCTCTTCTGACAGTCATTCCATCATAGGGGTATGAAAACTGGCTTCAAATGTTGGCAGAGTTATCATACAGAAGAGATATTACTTGGTTTGCTTAGTCCGTGGGAGAAAAGAGGAAGCAGTGGGTGTAGGGTCTAAAGAATCAAATTTAAACTCAAAGAAAAAGATGAATAATTAAAGCTATTCAAAAAGTAAATGAACTTAAAATAACATTTATTGAAGTTTCAAAAAAAAGTATTAGCTGTTTCAGAGTTGAATGAGTTTTCTTAGTTGAGATAGATTGCCTTTGTTGAAGTCTTAGGACTCCATCATCAATTGCCAAGTATACTGTGGAGGATACTGTTGTCCAATGAATCATATCTCCACTCTTTTCCATTTGATATTGTGTGATTATGTGTCTCCTGTCCTTCAACTCTCTCATGCCCTCCTATGATCTAAGAGAACCAAAACTAGCCTATCATAATGGTCAACCACCAGAGCTCAACCATTTTTGAGCAAACTTCTTTTCTTTACTTTCTCTTCAATACAGAAGACACCCACTCAACATCTTCTTCACAATGAACCTTTTTTTTTTTTTTTTTTTAAAACAACCCAATTATTCCTTCCCCCATATGAAGAGAGGATGATTGCATTCTGAAGCTGGCCTGGCATTTTGTGGTGGCTTCAAGGAAATCAGAAAGTGCCTCTAGAAGACTATAATATACCTCTTTCTAGTTCTGGTTTGTGTAACTTTCATGAAAATAAAAGATTGTAAACATTTGGTAGCCATAGGAGGAGAAAACTGTGGCTAGAAAAAAGGAGAGAGTTTAGTGTGGTCCCCATATTCAATTGAGAGAGATTTTTTAAATCTACCTGCCATATTAACATTTTATAAATCTTCTGACAAGGATTCATTCCATCCTTGATATTCCAGAACATATTGTCTGTCCTTCTCTTATCCAGGGTCTTCACTTTCTTCTCTTTCCCTTAGTCTTTTGCTCTTTGCATTTCCCTTAGGAGTGGTATGGAACTCTGCCTTCATGACCTGTGCATATGGCCTCCTAGAAGAAATCCCATCCAGCTGAGAGTGGAAGATAATAACTCAAGGTTCACTTGGCCATGTTGTGTTCACCTCCAAGAGTTGGGTAACCTATAGTCAGTTAGAGATTAGGAATTTCTCTGGCTTACCAATGGTGACAGTTGGAAAGTCCTCTCTTGCTACTCCCATCCCAAATGTGAAACAACAAAAGAAAGTAGGATTGTGCTCATGTTAGCTTACTTCCTGTCCCCAGGATGATGCTTCACTCATTTGTCTTCATTAGCCTGAAAGTTCTTTGATTCTGGGCCTGTTGGGAAGCTGGCTAGCCTAGGGGCTCTGCGGTAAGGAGTTACTGCCTTTCTCTATTTCTGAATGTGAGAATTAGGTTCTGGACTCCAGGATCCAGTTTCAATTAAATTACTGATTGTGTAACAGACCAGTTTTCTTAACTTGTCTGAGATTGTGGCTCTATCTGAAATTCATAAGAGTAAAAATAATGCTTGTAAAAACTGTATACTTTTAAAAATTCAGAACTGGGAAGATGCGAAATTGTATCATCAAATAGCAAACTGGTCCTGTTAGCCATATGATTGTCTGCTTCTTTTGGGAAGCAAATAGTACTAAGAGAGAGAATAATCTCCAGTAATTTCACAATGAATATGGTTGGGCTTGATTTTGGAGTGTAGTGCTTCCTAAGCATCCAAAAAATCAACATAGTCCAGGCAAGATTTGTATTGGGAAGCTGAGCAGTTCCCTCTTCATTTGCAGTAAGGCTTTGAAGGAAAGACTGGTAATGAAGTTTGAAGATAAAGGTGAAAGCAGAACATCCACATTCTCCTTGAAGCCCCAGAAACATTAGTCACTCCCCAATTCTCTCTCCCACCTCTCTTCCTGTGATATATAACTCAAAAACCCTTCATGAGACTGGAGATTTAAGTAAATGCAAATTTCCTTATTTGATTCATTGAATCTGCTAATTATTTCTTTTTCTGATCAGAAGAGGACCTTTGCAATTTTTACAAATATTCTGGGGACAGTTTGATATAGCAAAAAATGTAGGCTGGTTTGGGGAAGAATTTATTTATCAAATTGGCAATTAGGAAGATCATCAAAAGAACATACAGTAAGATATTATGTAGAAAACAATCCCATTGGATAAAGTTTGCCTTTTGTAAAAACCCAAATCATGCATCATGAGAAAGGTAAAAGACCTAAAAATTCTGGAGAAGAATATGTCTATGCAAAGGAGTTAACATCAGTCCAAGTACAATGGAGGCAACATATACTTTGACATAAAAAAAAAAATTCTCTCAAATCTTTTTGGCATAAAACTAGGATTATATGTCAAGAGCCTTGGCTTTCTCATGAAAACTGAGAATGAATGCCTGGGGTGAATCCAAAGAAAGAGATTTTATTTTCTGAAAATTTTCTTTCTGAAAAGGTAAAAAAAAAAAATCTTTGGTTCTTTTCAAATTAAAGTCATGGAATTTGCTAGTTTTAATAAATCTGTTACAAGAACATGTCTGCAGTTGAATAAATGAGTTTATCAAAGATAAAGTCGCATATGAACTCAACAGGAAACACTAGACACATTCCAACTCTACTGGGCCCAAGGACACTTTAGTGATGTTAAGACGTGTCTTTTAAAAAAGATTTCAGTCTCTTTATTGGGCAATATTTAAACCTTGTATAAACCAGACTGGGACATGATGATCAGTTGGTCACTTTGGCCATTTTTGGTACTGTTGGCTCCCTCTAATGATTGGTCAGGCTTAGTGCTATACCATCAGCTGAAGGCCCAAAGTGAAAACACTGATTCAAACAAGGCATGGGATTTGTTTAACTCTGCAAAGTAACTGTTCAGAACTATCTCAGGACTTCAGGACTTTGCTACTGAGCTCAGTTCATAGAGTAGGTGGGTCCAGAAAGAAATGGGCTCGGTCTTGAGTATATGTGGCAAAGGGATAAACAAAGAGATTTGAGTTCTTAGAGATCCTTTTTTACTCTTCTAAGGAGACTCTGGGAGTTCCTCTTAGTTGTGATTTTTCTTTTCTGCTGAGTTTCTGACAGGGTCTTGAATCTGTCTCTCCTCACTTCATCAGCCTATTCTTGGGTTCAGATCCAAACACTTCTCTTAATCGTTGTTTCAAAAAGGATGCTGTTATAATGTCAGTGAAAAAGAAAATGCTCCGGTCCTCCAAAGTTCAGAAGGCCCTCTTTTATCAGAGGATGGAAAGAAGATGTTGCCGGAGGCCAAGTTATAGGCTAAAGCTGAGGTGCTTTTCTTTCCCCTTCCCCAAGTGATTCTCTATCAGTGGCTTCCTAGGAGTTTTCCACCATTAGCTCCCAGCTACTTCAGTCTGAAGTCTGAACTGGCTCATTATTTTCTAGTTGATTCATAGGGTGTGACCAAGTTTCTTCAACCAATATGAAAACATTCATTATTCAACATATGTGAAGTTCGTCTCACAGCTTTCAAAAACTTCTAATTGATCAAGGACTTTTTCAACACTCAGTATAAAGCCTGTGATGGATTATATGGCAAGTTTTCTTACCTGGTTAAAGTAACTGAATAAAGCATATTGACATTTACTTTTTTTTGGGGGGGGGTGGGAAGAAAAGATGATTTGATTGATTAACTCAACTAGACTTCCCCTTTCATTTTCATGTCTAAGCCTTGTGTGCTTCCTTCCCATCCTGAGCTAAGAGGCATTGGAGCAGCACTTTCTCAGCAAGACTTCCATTTCCAGGATATCTGGAGAACTGCAATCAGCCTGTCCCTTCCTCTCCCCCTCCCCAGCCCTGGTTTCACGCCAAAGGAACGAGAGCAGTTATCAACTTCTACTTCAAGCTCTCCATTATGATGATGTCTCCCGGGGTAATAAAATATCTGTTCCCCAGGTTTACCTCTTTAATCCACCAGTCATGGACCTGTCCCACAAAACATAATTTCATCGAGCATTTCTTAGACAGTACTTCCAGAAATGTCATTACAGTGCCAGAGACTCCATATTGCCGGAGCCAAAGTGTCACTCCTAATAACAGGGTGTCGGAGGATGTAAAGTTGGGGGAAATAGCTCAGTGCAAGTGATGGACAAGCTACTCTGTCTGTAAATAACAGTGATTCCAGAAGCAGGAAGGGTGTTCAGCTGGGAAGATAATCTCAGCTGCAGGCTTACTGAGAAGCCTCTCAATGAGGGCAATCAGCAAGTGGATTGTAGGGTTGGGAAGGGCTCTGACAGAAGGGAGGCTGCCTTACATATTCCAGATTTTCTTCAAGGTTTCCAGGGCCCCCAATTTCACTTGTGTCGATGGTCGTTGTGAGACATGAAGGAGAAAAAATTAATCTCTAACAGGTAGTCAGGCTTCTGATTGGCTTCTCCAAACTCAACGGCTGGTCTTGGTAAAATGAGCATTTCAGATTCTTGATTTCAGAAAAATAGAGAAATCGAGTGCTGAGAGGGACCTTGGAGACTGGTTGCTTTAGTACCTGGAGAGGATCTAGTCTATGATAAGTTAGTCATCTTGAGTGATGTTTTTCATGTTACCATCTGACACTTTACATACAGTAACAGAAACATTGTTTAAGAAAAACAATGAGTCACTATGTCATTTTGACTAATATAAACACCAAATTAACTATAAAGGATGTATTGAAGGAAGACACTATCTGAATCCAGGGAAAGTACTGATAAATAGAAGTATTTAGACATTAATATTACACACACACACACTCACACACACCATATGTGTGAACAATATTAGCCATCTCTAGGGTGGGGAGGTGGAAGAAAAAGAAGATAGAAAAAGAAATGTACAGGACAACTTTGTTGGAGGGAGGACATAGCAAGTTGTACATGATAGATTTGTAGCTTCATGTGTATTAAAACAATATATTACTGTATATACAGTGTTCATGGTTCTGCTCATTTCACTTTTATTTCATACAAATCTTTCCATGTTTTTCTAAAAGCAGTGAACTTATCATTTCTTATAACACAGTATTCCATCATGATCATATAGCACATTTATTTAGTCATTCCCCAATTGACAAGCATTCCCACAATGTCTAATTCTTTGCCATAAAGAAAGCTATTATAGATATTTCAAAATATAGATTCTTTTCTTTTTCCTAATCACCTTTGGAAATAGTCCTAGTAGTGGTATTACTGAATCAAAAGATATAGCCAGTTTAATAGCTCTTTCAGAATTATTTCAGATTGTTTTTATTTCTTTTGATTTCTTCATTAGAAAACTGCCTGTTCATATCCTTTGACTATCCATTGAGGACTGACTAGTATTCTTATAGATTTGACAAAGTTCTTTATAAATTTAAAATATGAGCCTTTATTTGAGAAACTTTCTGTATAATCTGCCTCCCCTTACTTTTTGCTTTCTTTCTGATCTTGGCTACATTTGTTTTATTTGTTCAAAGCTTTCAAAATTTAATATGATTGAAATTATTCATTTTACACCTCACTAGGCTCTTCAGTTTATTCACAAATTGCTTACCTATCCATAAATCTGATGAGTATTATATTCCATATTCTTCAACTTTTCTTCTTTTTTCTCTTTTTTGAGAGGCAATTGGGGTAAAGTGACTTGCCTACAGTCAAACGGTTAGGAAGTGTTTAAGGCTGGATTTAAACTCATGTCCTCTTGACTCCAAGACTGATACTCAATCTATTGTGCCATTTAGCTGCCTCATTTATATTTATAAGAACAGACAAACTGGGATTGCAACCAAGAAAAACTTAACCAAAAAAGTTGAGTAATCCTGAATGGAGAAAAAAATGGCTATTTAACAAAGATTTTCAGATATTTGTGACAAAAAGATCAGAACTAAATGGGAAAAACATATATTAGATTCAAAACAAATATAAGAAAAATAGTAAAAGCTAATTATAAAGGAACTTATTAAAGTCAAACTAATTATTCCTTATATATGAAAATGTTATTGATATTCCTACAACTGATCATTACTAGGATAGTTTAAAGGAAATGTTGAAATCAAGTTGAGTATGATGGAGTGATTCTAAAAAGTAAAATTAGAAAGGAAAAGGTAAATGGAGCAATTTTCTCATATAAATGGGGTGTGAAAACAATTGAGGAATAGGAGAGGAAGCAGGTGGAGGAGTAATATTGTAACCTCACTCTTACTGGATTTGGGTTAAAGGAGGAATAACAAATACATCTTTAAAAGTATGAACATCTTCTAAACTTATAAAGAAATAAGGGAACTAGGGAATCAGACAAAGGGGAAACTCTTATATGGGTGTGTTATTAAGATTTAGGAGGGTGAGGTGAGAGGATAAGAGAGACTCTTAGAGGGGATAAATAGAGTAACTACATTTTCATAAATGGTACCATAGATAGTGAAGTAATATCAAGAGTGAATCTTATATGTACAAAATATTACAATACCAAAAAAGTAACAATTAGAGGAAATTTTATGTCTAAATGTTTACACCAATAAAAGAGAGAAAGAGCAGATCGATGAATGGGGTGTGTAATTTTAAAAATAGAAAAATCACAAACAAAAAGTCCCCAATTAGACACTAAATGGGAAGTTCTAAAATCAATATTGAGGTTAATAAATTGAGTATAAAAATTGAATTAATAAAATTAAAAGTTGGTTTTCTGAAAAAAAAAACAGAAATAGATACAACAGTAAAACAGATAAATCATTGGTTAATTTAATTTTTAAAAAGAAGAGAAAAACAAAAACACACAAAAAACTAGTATTAAAAATGAAAAGAATTAATATGCCACAAATACAGATAGAATTTAAAAATTATAAGTTGTTATTTTGCCCAATTATATGTCTTTAATTTTAACAATTGAAGTGAAATGGAAGAATATTTGTTTACAAAAATATAAATTACCTATATTAGCCAAAGAGGAAATAGAATACTTAAATATTATTTTTGAAAAAGAAACTCAACTAGAAGAATTGTATTTCCTAAGAAAACCAAACATATTCACCATGAATTTAAAGGTCAATTAATTCCAAAATTAAATCAGTAATTTGGAATACTAGCCCCCCAAAGGGGATCCTATTCCTTTTATGACATAAATGTGATATTGATATCTAAACCAGGAAGTATAAAAACAAAGTAAGAAAATTAAGGACCAATATCATTAATGAATTTGGATGCACAAATTCTAAATAAAATACTAGTTAAGAGATTACTACAATATATTTAAAAGATTATACATTATGTTCAAGTGGGATTTATATCACAAATGCAGGTGTAATTTAAAATAAGAAAAAATATTAGCATAATTGATATCAATAACTAAATTTTAAAAATCATAATTATATCAATAGATGCAGAAAAAAACCTTTTCTATAAAACACAACTCTTATTTTTACTAGAAACACTTAAAAGTGTAGGTAGAAATGGATTTTTCCTTAGATTGATAAAAAAAAAGCATTTATTAAAACCATCAGCAATTATGTAAAGGGGATAAGCTGGAAGTTTTTCAGTAGGATCAGGTATAAAACAAGAATGCCCACTGTCACCAATATTATTTAATATTGCATTGTTAATCCTAGCAGTAGCAATAAAAGAAGAAAAAAAAAAGAAAGAGAATGAATTAGAATATGTATATTTATATATTTGACTATTTTCTGCCATCCTGCTTTCTAGTTTTCCTAACAACTTTTTTTTTTTTTTTACTAATTAATGAATTCTTATTCCTCAAACTTGAATCTTTACCTGCCAAATACAAGATCACTACAGTATATTTATTTGCTGCAGTAAGCTGTATGCTTACTTTTGTTGCACTGATCTATCTTTCTATTTTTTAGTCAGTATGAAATAGTCTTGATAATTACATCTTTATAGTTTAATCTCTGGTACTGCTAAACTTCCTTCCTTTTTCTTTCATTATTTCCTTCAATATTCTTGGCTTTTTTTTCAAATGAAGTATATCTGCACATTTATTTTTTTCTCTCATTCTCTCTTTCCTTTCATCTTACCCATCCTCAAAAATGTTTTGTTATTGGTTGTTCCCTCCCCCAATATGCCCTTTCTTTTATCACCCTTCCCATTTCCCATATCTCATTTCCTTCCTACTTTCCTGTAGGGTAAGAAAGACTTCTATATCCATATTGAGTGCATATGTTATTTCCTCTTTGAACCAACTCTGATGAAAGTAAGGTTCAACTCACTCTCCCTTTCCTTTCCTTCTTCCTCTTCCTTGTAAAAGCTTTTTCTTGCCTCTTTTTATGGCTGATAATTTATATTATTTCACTTCTCCCTTTCTCTTTCTCCCAGTAAATTCTTCTCTCACCCCTTAATTTCACTTTTTTTTTTTTTTAGATATTAGAGGATTAACTTTTCTTAAACTTTTCCTTAATTAAGTCACTCAGAATCTTTCCTGACTTCCCATCACTTTCAGGATCAATGTATACATCTTCACTGATAGGAGATCAAAGCAAAACATGCCCAAACATACATACATACATACATACACACACACACACACGCACACATATATACATGAAAAAGATGGAGGAATAAAATAAATTGGTGGTATCAGACAGAAAACTCAGAAATAGAACCCCATGGTTCCAAGTAACCAGCGCTTAGTAAATCCACTCATTATATCCCCTGCCTGCTGAGTCCCTAGGAACTGATTACTATTAGATAAAAATAGGTTTGGATCCACTTCTCATCCTATCCATCAAAAAAAAAAAATCTCTGATTACATCCAAGTGCTAAACAACAACAACAAAAAAATCATTTAAAAAAATTGGAGAGAAATTTTATCAAATAATTAGAGGTAATTGAAGACAAAGTCAATAGATTTGATTATGCAGATATAAAATAATTTTGGACCATAAAAATCAAAATGAATAGAAATAGGGAAAAAATTTTTCATAAAAGTATCAGGTGGGAACTGATGCAGAATCTGTAGCCAGTAAAAGCCATTTCCCAGGATAACAATGTTAAAGAATGCAAACAAAAGATTAACATATATGATATGAAAATGTAACAAGAAAAAACACTCAAATTCACTAATAATTTAAGAAATTAACCCCTTAATTATCACATTTTATATAGAATGACACAGGTAGGAATAAGTTTAGTGACAAATGATTTTTTTCAGTCTGTCAATTGGTTTTTTTTCTTTCTAAGGGATGACTCTGAGAGATAAGAAAGCAGGAAACAGATCAAAATGTAGTTCTTTTCCAAAAGGTAGATCAATAAAATCTTTTTGTTGTTGTTTTAAAGCTCATTGTTCATCCTAGAGAAAGTGTCTTCAGTCACATGGTGGGGTAAGAGGCCAGAGGGAGCAGACAGGGTTTCTGAGAAGTTGAGGACTTGCTCAGGGTCACCTAGTCAGTACATGTTAGAGGCAGGACTTAAATCAGGATGTTTCTGGCTTCAAGGCTTGTTTTTTACCCACTGTACCTCACTGCTTCTTTCATGTCAAAAAAAGCACCAACTCATGGTGCTCCTGGTAGCCTCTGTGCAACATGAGCTCCAACCAGTTCTGCTGCTGCTACTGTTCAGCTGTTTCAGAAAGTTCCAACTCTTCATTATCTTATTTGGTGTTTAATTGGCAGATACCAGTGAGATTTGTCACTTCTTTCACCCTCTCATTTTTTAACACATAAAAACTGAGAAAAATAGGGTTAAGTGACTCGTCTAGGAAGTACCTGAAGCTGTATTTGACTTCAAAAAGATGAATCTTCCTGATCTTGCCTTGAGATGCTCTATCTGCCCTCTAGCTGCCTTTAGCCAGTTTTACTTCTAACCAAATGTAGTACTATAAACAATGCTAACTATAGAAAGACCTTTGAGAGATGAAGGCAGAATGAGAACTGGATTCACATTGAGTAGAAGGCCACAAAAGGGGGAAAAAGACAAAAAAAAAAGAAGAAGGAGGAGGAAACCAGTGTCAGATCACATAAGAACCTGTAAAGACCTGGGAAAGGACACAAATAAAGGTGTTATTTTGTTTTAGTTTTAATAGTACATTTAAGTTTCTCTTGTTACATGCTAAAGATTTTAGGGAAGATTTTCCTTTTAATTGATTTGATTGATATTTTTGTGCTGTTCTAAAATTTATACTTTCAAGTGAATGATCGTTATCACCATCATCATCATGAGAAGACACTAAGCTCCTTCCAAACATTACCAAAGTAGTCTGACAACCTACTCCTTTGAGAAGAAATGGGTCAATTCAAACCTACCCAGATCTGCTTTACTTTAAAAACAAAGGGAAAAAACAACAAAGGTTCTTCATTTTACCTTCTTTCCCTTTATCTTTTCTTTCTTTCATTGACAACACCTAGAAAGGGTCATCTACACTCATTGCCTCCATTTTCTCATTAGTCCTTCAGCGCTCAGTCTGTATCACATGGTCTCTGACTTCATCATTTGCCTGAAGACACTTTCTCTAGGATGAGCAATAAGCTTTATTAACAAGATTTTATTGCTATACCTTTTTGCAAAAGAGCTATATTGTTCTGTTTCTGCTTTCTTACCTCCCAGATAGTCATACCTTAGAAAGAATTTTAAAAATCTGCAAAACCAATTGACAGATTAAAAAAAAAGAATTTCTCTGTGATATTTCACATGTGAGGGCTCTTCATCTGAGTGCTGCACATGCTGCTGGCAGATCTGGGAGAGAGGGGAAAGACACAGAATACTTTCAGTCTAGCGAACAAGTGAGAAGACTACAGAACTTGAAAACAGAGTTAAGGGTAAGGCAGTAAAGATCATGAGAACAGATGGCTTCAGGACCCAATACATGTGCCATCTTTCTATCTCTAGAAACTACTCTCTATTACTGTACAGTTATCTTTGTATGTGTTGTATTCTCCTGGTAGAATGGAATGACCTTGAGCAAAATAATTGTTTCTGTTTTCCTATTGTTTGTCCAATATTAAGGACAGTGTCCTGAACACAATAGTTTTTGAAAAATGTGGGATGAAGTGACTTAAATTGGTGTCATCAATATGGGTAAAGACTAGCAGTCAACAAAGGCATTTAGAGAGTTCCCTATATATGTGTGGGGAAGAGAGGTCCTGGACAATAGATAGCCCTGTGCTTTTAAAGGCCTGGGTCCAGCAGAAGGAGATGAGTGTCAAATGAGCTGTCCAAGTAATGGTGACTCCAAGGGGAAAAAAATTGCCTTGGAATGGGTGTTTGGGGAAGGCTTCTGACTTATAAACTTGCACGTAACTGGCTTCCCCTCAAATCACTGGAAACCAGTGGGCAAAGCGTATCAGAGTCGCAGCTAACCTGCTGTCCTGGATGAAAGTAGGAACTGTGTGCAGAAGCCTTTGGGATAAAAAAAAACAAAACAAAACACTAAAAGTTGGCTCAGTGGAATGATCTGGAGTCAGGAAATCTGCATTGGATTCAGCTTTGCCTCTTACTAGCATCTGACCAGAGCTAAATCACACCTTTCTTCCTCAGCTTCCCTTTTCTGTAAAATGGGAATGACAGTTCTCCCATCCAGTGTTACCCATGGCCATCAGGTTGAACATAGCGCACCCCAGCCAGGGCCAGCCTTATAAATCTTGACCTGGAATGAACTGCTTGGACCATCTAGTCCAATTCCTTAATTATAAAGATGAGGAACCTGAGACCCATGGTGGGGGGTAATTGACTTGCTTAAGGTTGCATAGGAGATTTGAGCAGTGGTCTCCTGATTTTAGGACCAGGCTTCTCTCGTCTATTTTTAAGCTTTCTTTGTTTCTAAGATGGGTCTGTTTAGGCAAGAGTGAGTTTCTCACCTGTCCAGAGGCCAGAAAATGCTAGGTTGGGTTTCAGGAGCTGTCTCAGACTCCCTTGGATTTTTCCACATCAATGACAGTCTTTTAGAAAGCCAAAGACCTGCCTCTGTTGGGAGAAAATGCTATTACAGGGAAATCACTGTCTAGGAAATGGAGATGCTTTTTTATCATATTCCAAAGGATCAGAAGGAGAAGACAAGACAATCAATAAATGCATAAATTCTTTTTACACTTTAGAAATAAAAGGATTGTCTTTATTGTAATCTGTTTCTGGGCACTCCTACTGTGAAATTGGCCACAATACCCAGATTTAATGGAAATTTACTCACTTAAAGGATAAAGCTGTAAACAGAATAGAGCCTTCAGCTGGTCTCCTCCCTGTTGGTCTCCTGACAAGTGGAAACACCTGTGCTGGGAAACCCAGCTCAGTTTTTAACCCTTGTTATTCAGGAAGGATGTTTTGGCTTTCATCTTTCAATCTGCGACAGAGAATCAGGGCTTTTCATATCCATCTCATTAACCACTGATACGTTGGAGGAATTAGCATATCTGGGGCACAGATACCCTACATCCCCACCTCCACCACCCCATTCGTTGATACTTTGGAGCATAATAATATGAAGCATAAATGAAGTTCCTTGATGACCTTCTCTCTCAAAGGGAAATGCAGGTAGTTGCATAGTGGCAGGCTTTCAATTGCAAAGGTCAGCTCTCTCTTTTGGGGTTTTGAATGTCTGGTTGTCCCAGTTCGTTCTTTTGGGGAAAATAAAGGGGAATCTTTGCTTTAGGAAGATTTTTACTCGAACCATTTCTCTCCGGTCTGTCCCAACTTTGCTCAAGTTTCTCACATTCAGAACTTCTTTCCCTTGCTTACTGGGAAATCTTAAACTCTTACTCCATCTGTCTCAGACCCAGTTCAGAGAACATCAGCTGGCCCTTGGTGTTGGACCCCATTCACCTACCTGGGTTAACTTTATCTGCTTTCAAGTGAAATGTATTGTGTACAAAGTAATAGCAATATTGTGGGATGATCAGCTGTGAATGAATTTGCTGTTCTCAACAATACAATGATCCAAGACTACTGTGAAGGACTTTTGATGAAAAATGCTATCTCTACCCAGAGAAAGAACTGATTGTGCCTGAATAGATTGAAGGATCCTTTTTTTAAACTGTATTTCTTTATTTTAGGGGAGGAGGGATCTGTGTTTTCTTTCACATGATTTTTTTGAGATGAAAAAGCCATAGCATTTTATTTGTTGAACTCCACTAGATGGTTTTTCTTCTCTAATTGTATATTATTTCCCCCCTCAGTAGTATTTTATTTTTTTCAAATCCACATAAAGATAGCTTTCAACATTCATTTTTGTAAGATTTTATGATCCAAAATTTTCTCCCTCCCTCCCTCCCTCATCTCCTTGCTCCAGACAGCAAGCATTCTGGTATAGGTTAAACATGTACAATCCTTTAAAACATATTGCCATGCTCAATATATTTAGCATAACTTCACATTGCCTTTTTCAATGTGTGTGTGTGGGAGACTGGGAGGAAGAATGGAGAGAATCTAGAACTTCAGGTTTTAAAAACAAATGTTAAAAATTGTTTTACATGTAACTGGGGAAATAAAATATTAAAAAAAAACTTTTTTTCTGCTTTCATTTTTTTCTAACTCCTCAAATTGTGTCCCAGGAGGCAAGTTTCCATATTTGATTTTCCTAATTTCATTTCCTTCCTATGGTAGCTGGCATTCCAGATGTTTCCCACTTGTTTCAAAAATCTCCAGAACTCACTACTTTTTTCTGAATGCTTTCTTCTATGGTTCTTCTGGGACAGGGAATGATAAATAAAAATAGGACTTTCAGAGTCAAACCCTAAGTCTTGTTACAAATGCTACATTTGATTCAATGTAGTACCATAAATCCTGAATCGTGACTCCCTGGATCTGGTTTTGGAAGTAGCGAACTCCAGTTCAATTTTGATCTGCTGCTTAATGCTTCTGTCATTCTTAGTAAGATACAGCCATTTTTAAGCATCAGTTTCCTCTTCTGGAGGATGGGGAGATTGGAGTTAACTTCCCTTAAACCTAACTCCCTGCTTTTTTTTGTTGCATTTGTGCTTTTTATTTCCCATTTGCAAGAGAGGAAAGTAAAACTAAGACTTGACAAATTAGCTTAAAGTTAGATCCCTCAAAAGGTATAATTGGGGAAAGAATGGGCAGAAGAAAAATCCATCTCTGCCACACTAGAAACACCCATAATCTGGTCTCTTAGATTTATCTTCATTTGCAAGGTCACCTATTCTCCTTGTTAGCTAGCCATTCCTTCCTTCCCAGTCGTGGAAATAAAACCAATGCTGTTCTCTTCAGAGTGACAGATGTAAAATACCATCTAAAGGACTGAAAGGTTAGAGAAGGGGAACAGCAAGCTACATGTTTAATGGCATTTGGGTGGGAAATGTGCCATCTTCTCTTCCCCAAATCATGTCCATGCCATAGCAGTCTCATCACTTCTCAGAGTTCACGTCTTCAAAAATCTTAAGAATGGGTAAAACAGGAACTTTTTTTTGGGGGGTGTAAAATATATGAATTTTCTCTTCTGCATTCCTAGCTGATATCTGTATAATTATTGGTTTGGCTTCACAAGCTCTCAGGAATTCTATAAAGTGGGATTTTTCCCTGGGGAATTGTGACAGTGGTGTGGATTTTGACAGACATGCACTGAAGTGTTTCCGATGCAATATGACAGCCACAGCCGTGACAGTAATTGCGTCTTTTGTTGAAAAATGCCACGTAGAACATTTCAAATCGAATCTAAACCCCAGAATGGCTATTCATTTATTTTACTTTGCAACAGAACTCTGGAATATTAGCATTCATTTTGTCTTCCTCAGTTTCATAATTGACTATTTCGACTCCTCACACTGACCGCATTAGCAGACACAATCCGTTAACTAGACAGTGCAATCAAATCTGTCATTTTCATCCACAGCAGATAACACTTGGGCTGGTTAGCACCCAAGAGATCACACTTGGTGAATAAGGAAGTTATCTTTGTTCTAACTATAGGAAATTTACTCTGAAGAAATTAAGTGCCCCATAACCTCTCTGACTTCTCACTTTCAGGAAGTTATAGAGAGTTATTAATGACATCCATTTGCAGAAGTAGAAACGTGTCCAGGAATTGATCCAAGCTCCTTCCTCTCCTTACCAAAGAAGAACAGGTAAACTAAGTCTGGGCAGCTTCAGGCTTCCTTGAATTCTTATATTAACCTTCTTCCCAACATACTTATGTGTCTTATAAGTCACTGATGTTAAAAAGGCATCCAGCTCTTACTACATTATCACACCCCAGCAAAGAGTGAAAACTACACGGCATATGGCCATGACAAAGGTATCATGTAATATTCTTCTCTAACATGTAATCTTCTCCTGTTGGGGTTTCCTTGGGGTCTCTGGAGGCAGCCTTAGTTTCAGTTCAGTAATCACGCCAAATGCAGTCCAAATCCTTTGTTGTCTCTTTCCAAGTTTTGTCTCCTTTCCTGGGGCTCAGCTATTTTTCTGGAGGCCTTCTGGATCTTGGTTTCAGTGTTCTCCACAGGACAGCCTGCCACCACTTCTCTGTCTTCCTTAGTTCTCCTCGACTGTCTTCTCTGGCTTCTGAATCTCCCCGACTTCCAAGGGTTTGTGCTTGAGCCTCCAGCCACAACAAAGGTGGAAGATGGAATGAATCTGTCTCAGCCTCTGAGAGCTTCTGGTGCGCTTGTCCTTCTGGCCCTGAGAGCTTCTCCTTATATGCTCCACACTGAGTACACACCAATCATTATATCACTAGGAAACCATTATTTGTTGTAGGATTAAATCAGTGCTAAACTAGATTTAACCACTGTCTCCTCAGTTCCACTTAGTACCTTGTTTCAAGTTCTGGCCCAAAACATCTCCTTGAATCAATCATACTGATTCAACCATACATAGCATGGTTCATGCTAAATTAGATAACTATTGTCTCTATCAATTCCACTGACTTAGCACCTTATAAGAATCCTTTGTTTCAAGTTTCGAGTTCTGGCCCATAACAGTACAGAATTCTAAAATTCTTGACTTAATGTCCTGGAGATTTCTATGTCTGGGTAAAGGGAAGGTCTAATCATCAACTAAAAGAAATCTGTGGACATTTTCACTTTCTACCCTCTCAATATGCTCCACTTTCCCAGGATAGCAAAGGTACTTTATGTCAACTTCCTGTCTCTTTACGAAATCAGAGCTTTACTGCTGGATATGGATGGCTTATTTCTATGGATGGGTTATTTCTATCTCTTTCCAGTAAGTACTAGGATGGGGGAGGGGTTGGAAGGAAAGAGAGGATTCTGAAATCAGGAAGAAACACAGACATTCTGGTAGAAGGTCTATGACCCTTGTTAGCCCATGCTACAAAGTCATAGTCTTGTTCATGATTCCATAGGAGCTCATGACCAAGTGCTACATAATAGACATCTCTAAGCATAGCGATGATTTTTTTTTGGTAGAAACCAATGTAGAGATGGCTGACTCCACACTAATAATGTCCAAATGTTGCTTTTAAGAACAGATGTTATATCAAAAATAAACTTAACCATATGTGCTAATTGTGCTTTTAGTTTGCAATCTTAAGATATCTTAAGATATATTAACTTGCAAATAAAATCCATAGAATGGCAACAGAAATGAATAATAAACTACATTCCTTGTGGAAGACAGAATCTTGAGTTGGAAGACCTGTAGGATTTTAGGTCTGGAGATGCAAACATCTTGAATGCATCTAATTCAACCTACGACAGAAAAGAACCTTTTTTATACTGTCCCTAAAAATGGTTGTCCACTCTCTTCAGGTAGCTTCTTGAATGAATGAAGTCAACTTCATTTTTTGATAATTTTAATTTCAAGGAAGTTTTTCATCATTTCACATTTAATTAATGTGCAGGGTGAGGATAATCATCACACGTCACAGTTTAATTTTCACAAGCATTATCCCATTTCATCTTCACAGGTACCTTATGAAATATGTCTATTCAATAGATTAGAAAACTGATTCTCAGTGACAATATAACTAAAGAAAAAAAAAGTTCATTACTGGCAAAATTAGGGCTATAATCTCCAGAAGCACAGTTCATTGTTGTGTCTACTAGGATACTTTATTTATATGTGATTAAATATAACATTTATTCTTATTTTTAAAGTAAAAGTTAGCAATCAGGTACCTAATCAGAAAAATGATTCCCTATTATAAAATTTTCTCATGGGAAAATATAAATGTTATCCTATCATTTCAATTTATAATATGTTTGAAGGGAGCCATGGAAGTGAGAATTTAAGTTTAAATGCTTTGATATAAGAAGAATAATGCATTAAAATTGGGCTCTTAAAGCAAATATATACCAGTCTGCTGAGCAATGGCAGAGTCTGACAATAGGCAGAAACCATTTGGGATTCGTCAAGTGTAAGCATAAGTGACTGGCTGCCTGATAGAGCCCCTGAGAGAGAGCTTAGATTTGAGAGCAAAACCCAAAGGCCTTAATATTAATAATAACTAGCACTGATATAATGTTTTACCACTTGCCAAAGTGCTTTATATTTTAATTCATTTGATCCCTAGATTGTTAGAAGATTTACCCAGAGTCACATGGTGGCTGAGACTGGATTTGAACTCATGGCTTCCTGACTCTGTCCTGTGGATTACTTAGTTGGCTCCTTGGTCAAGAATCACATGAACTGAACCAATAGTATATTGATAAAGAAAACATTTAAAATGACCTAATTATGTAGGCTTATTTTTATAAACTGGGTAGTTTAAAGGTAACAATTCATGACTGGCTAATTTAGCAGAAATTACAGAAGAAAAAAAAAACCCCTGAGATTTTTTGATATATAAGGATCATTCTAAGAACCATCACTGCAGGATGCAAAAATGTATCATCTTTTAAAAACTTAGACACAGTCAGATCATAAGAATTTGGTATCTTACCAAACCAAATCTGCATGATTTCCAGACTACAGGGAATAAAGAGCTTCATCCTTTTAATTCTTAGAGTTGTCCTGTAATTTCAGTGAGACTGAAGAAAATGAATTTTTCTCCCAATTCTTGGATTCCATTATAACCAACCATTTCAGCTGCCTGTGCTTAGTCCCCAGACTTTTAAGCTTCAGTTCTGGACCAGTCTGTCAAACAAAGCTAAGCTGAAAGAGATTGTCAATGGTAAAAGTCCTATTAATGGCTCCTAAACATCAAGAACGGCACCAAATAGACTGAATTAGAGACCAGAAGCTCACTGGTCTTTACAAACTAACTGGACAAATTTCTATATAACTAATCTAAACCCTAAATCATTTTGAAGAGCACAACTGATAAACTACATTGGGATTAGGAAACTATTTCACATAACACTAGCACTCCTAATTTCCCAAACATAAAATTGACCTACAAAAAATTATGATCATTTTTTTAAAGCTATCCTCCAAATAAAATATTTATAGCAACCAAATCACAAAGATATAAAAATTCTTAAAATATGGAGATATAATAGAAGAATTCACTGAGCAGGGTGAAGTCTACACAAATCACTATCATCTTATCTACAGTTAGCATCATATAAACATGTATTCAGAACACAAGATGAGTTTGAATTCCAATACTTCCATTGGTTTTCAAAAGTCAATAATATTACACATTTGCTCAATAGTCTGAAAAATATATTTTCTTTAAAGCATAATAGTAGCTTAGTGAATGATCCTAGAATTGTTTCCATCTGAACTCTACTTAACATAAAGAGGAATGGCATGAAATAGTAATAAGCAGATTTAATAGTGATAAAATGTCAGAAGATTTACTTACATCCTGAAGTAAAAAGAAAAAAAAATCTTCAACATTTTGAGCAATTAACACTTTTACCATGCTAGCCAGTGTACCATTCTGGAACAATAGTGGGTGATGATGGATATTGAAAGTATTTAAATCAAAATCTATGCAATAGTAATAAAACTGAAAGCCAATTGCAGACCATTTCCTTGAGAAAAAAAAAGAGAATGAATAGATGTTCTCATATTAAAAACTTGTGAAATACTTCTGGAACAAATAGACATATCTTCATAGAACAAAGGCAGATAATAGATATAAGGGGTATAACTGACATTGGTTTTTGTGATTAAATTAATCCTATAAAGTAGCTAAGACTCAAGAGCATTAATAGCAGGGCCTTTATGACTAACATCCACATCAATCTACTCCCTAGCATGTCAACCAAAAAGCAGAGAACAAAGACCTGAATTATGAGGATGTTCAGAAAATAATATGACACTGCCCAAAATATAGAAAGAACATCTTGAAGGAGTTCAGATTTATTGACGAAAGCAGATTTTGTCTATCTGCAAAAATTTTGTAGTTAGGGTAAAAAAAAGATGAACTGGCCAGAGGTAAGTAAGTAACCTGCTAGCCCTTGTTTATAGAACTGGAAGAATTTATGATTGAGAGTGATTCAATTGGTTTTCTATAATAAATGTGGAAGTTGAAAAGTAGCTTAAAATTGGCAGAGGACATTGATTAAGGCTTTGGAAATCTCCACTTAACAAAACCTTAAGAACATTATTTATGATGAAACAGGTAATTAAAATAATGCTGATGGCTCCAATGAGTTTGAAACGGAGGAATACATTAAGACTGCAATCTCAAAATGCCATTTTTGATGTTGATGGTGTGAATCCAATACCCTGAAATGGTGACTCAAAATAAGTTTGTTAGAACCAGTATGAACAAACATTATTTTACAATATTTGGCAGAAAATGTAAAAACATTAAAGAGCACATGATACACTGGGGAAAGTTTGTCAAAATCTTTTTGGAACAAACATCTCAATGGAATGGTTAAGGTTAGGCAGAGAAGAGTACACCTCTTCATCTCTTTAATGTCACCAAAATTGGTTTGCCTTTAGTCAGAATCTATGAAATTACTAACATCCAAGAATAAAGTCAAAAGGTGCTCCATTAGTGACATGCACACGAACTCAACCAACAAAATGCTGACAAAGAAACACAATGAATGAAAAATGGTTGACCATGCGATGGAAGAATTTATGGTAATGCTTCATGATCAGGTCATTGACAGCAGAAATACAGAAAGTTTCTCCATAAGGAGCTTGGACTTAAGTATTTGATATACATGTTGTGGTGAAATTGTGGAAACTCTAACATCTCAGTACAGGCTGGCAAAATTTGCCATAAACTGGATTCTTAGAAGCACATAATTTGGAGGCTAGAATTTCATGCCACAATCTAATTATGTCATAAACTAAGAGAGATGAATCCCAGTATGTGAAAGAAAAACCCCCGTATACCTGAAGATGTGAACAAATCAACTCTGCTGGAAATGGAGCATCCTTTGGGATAGAACTCAACATTGAGCTAACACACTTCCATTGTTTTCAGCATCCCATTCCATAATAGTATTTAAATTATATACAATGGCAAGTTTTCAAAGTGAAGAGACCTCCTGGAAGAACTTCCAACTTTGAGGGAACAAAGCAAGGTGCATGCCATCCTTGCCATTTGGTATGGTGCTGTACTATGGTACAGTGTTGTCCCAATAGGACATTTAGTGAATCTTCAGAAAAGAAGCTAATATTCCTTAATCTTATTTAAATATAAAATCAATCATTTTTCCCCACCTACACAATAGCTCAATAATGACTAGTTTAAAAACAATTTTTATTGTGACCTTCTCCCCCAATATAAGAAGGATCAGACCACAAAGATAATGACAGCAACTACAAGAAGAGCATACCTCTACATAGGAATGAGGTAGGGCATGTAGCATGTCAGAGTATGTGGGTTTCAGATCTTTCAGATTGTCACTGACTAAGGGCAATGTAGAATTTAATTTTGAGTCTTTCTGCTTTTTTGAGCAGCCATCTCATCAGCTTTTGTAACCTCATTTTGGGCCTTGATGCTGCATATGTAAGTGGATCTACCTTGGAATTATGTAGGCTGGACCTCTTTAGCTTACAGTCTTACTTTTACTTCTCCCTTAGTTTGCTGCGCCAGAAAGCCTCAGAGCTGGGTCTTAAATAGTGGTCATCAAAGAAAGGGCCATGGGGTCTCTAAGCCCCAGTACAAAGTCTAAGAAGTCCTTATGATAACATTACTTGTCCTAGGTATTGCCTCATTAGAATAGAAGGCAAGTCTTTGCTGAGCCCTATTCATTTTTTTTGGGGGAGATGTCAGGCTTGAAGGTAGAGTGTAATGAGTGGGAATGTTTTGCAGATACACCAGACTGGAACCTTTCAAAGGCATCACTTTGCTCGAACAATTCTTGGAGCATCTCTTTTGGAATTTCCTTTTAAGCAGATTCCTTACATGTCATTGTCAGATAGGATATACTACTTGAGACATTCTCTCTCCCTCATTCTCGGGCTTAGAACAAGACACCTTGGGGTAGTGCATGTGAATTGAAGCTAATGAGGAAATAAATGTCCCTTAGACCACTGAAGGAAAGATAGCATTTAAAATTTAAAGTCACAGCCTTTTTAGCTCAATAAATAAATATATTTTCATCAGCATCATAGAAAATCATTGGAACTGGAATTATGGGAATACTGCTGTTGAATTTTATCCAGAAATACTGCAGATATTTTATCTAGGATCTCCAATACAGAGGGAATAATACTGATAGAATCCTAACACTGAAAAGAATCTGAGAGATCATCTTGTCCAATCATCTCATCACACAGATGAGGAAACTGAGACTTGGAAGGGAAGTGACCTTCAAAATCATCAAGGAGACAGAATTGGGGTTTGAATCTGGAACCTTGGAATCCAAACCCAAAGGTCCATTCCTGCTTCTTGAATAATCTGAGCCTTCACTGATTGTCATGAGAAAGACAGCCTTTACTGAAGTGAGAATGTGTTCTAAATCAGGTTTCTTGCACACTTTGTGAGATGTCACTGCACAAACTTTCCTGCTACTATTTATTCTACCTTTTCAATATATGTGTTATTTCTCTTCCCAAACTCCATTTTGATGCGTTAATATAAATAATATATAAATATAAATATAATATAAATAATAAATAACCATTTTAATGCAAATATAGGAATATGAGAATTTGAATGAGTACTTTTAGAGAATGGACTTAGCCCATATTTTCTCTGATATTCTGCAAATGCATCAGAAACCTGTGCTTTCATGTGAAGTCACTTCTCTTTATGTTTCTATAGTTGATTTTTGGAAGGGAGTGGGCCAGGAGATTGAGTACGTATGAAATCATCACATTTCCCAAGATGTCACCATGAAATTGGCACTTTCCCCTGAAAATTTCCATGAAATTACAAAAATTATTGCCTCTTTGTCTTTGCCTGTCTTACTTGAAAGGATGTGAGTGACAGAATTCTCCTCTATCTCACTCACTGGCCTAGACAATTATCCATGCATGTATTAATTAAGCATCTGGCTTAAAAGTGTCTATGGATGGTCTGAGAAAAGCAGGCAGGATGTCATGACCAGGGGCATGTCAATAGTTAGGAGTGGAAGACCATTCACAGACGGTATCTATTCAGAGCGAATTACCTGGATTGTGCTACTGTAATGCCTGCTTGCCGTTGTCACAAAAAGTGCTGATCACAGTTGCCATGTCAATCGTGTGTCCATCTGCACTGTCAGTCAGTGTGTAATCTTAGTGCCACAGGCTATCATATGATCTGAATGACACACGGATATTTTGGAAACCATTCCATTCTCTGCATCATTGCTCCCTTCCAAAAATGGAAACTTCACCACATGATACCCGGCCACCAGTGTGTTATTATTAGCTTCCCTTACAAGCTCATGATTCACAAGGCTAAAAAAAGGAAAATCTTTATAGGTAAAGAAAAATAAGCAAGACACAGGGATAGAGCCTCGGGGCATTGACAATGACCACCTTTAGTACCCATCTTTAACACTAGAGATATACAGTCTCAATGACGAAAATTCATAAGTTGGTTAAGCTTCTTTCAGATGCTGTCTATAAGAACGGGCTCTTTCTGCGGATCCCCTGGTGGTTACTCACAAATATTCTCCTTTACAATTTGTGAGGCCATTTTCCTTTTTATTTGTTTGTTTGCCATTGACTTCTAACCACACACAAATTCTCCCATGAATAAGCAATAAATCTCCCCTCCAACACTATCAGTGTTCGGATTCTGAAATACGTTGACTCAGGGTGAATTTCAGATAAGATTCTATTCATTCTGTGTTTCTAGTTCATGGACCTTCTTCCCATGTGGTACCTTCTTTATCATTTAAGGGTGTAGCAAAGCCCCCAATCCTCTCTCACTTGTCAATCTTTTGTGTTTACAGAAGCTACTAAAGCCAATGAGCTGGGTTTATTTAAATTATACAGGGCTGTTTCTAATAAGTTTCTAATAAGGCTTGGGAAGGAGGTGAGGTCTAGTTTAAAAAGCTTTGCCAGCCTTACAAAGAAAAAAAAATGTAGTGATCACTATATATGGATGTATCATCTATTCTGCATTTTTCATTTTATTTCTCAAAACACATCCTTCACTCCACCATCTTCCTACTCATCCAAATTTGACAACTTCAGCAAGATCCTTGACTTAGCATACCCATTCATCACACATATTCAATCAGTTGCCAAAACTTGTTCAATTCTTGACAGCATCTCGTGTATATGTCCCCTTCTGTTCACTCACACAGCACCCTTGCTCAGGTCCCCATCCCCTTCCTCTCAGTCTATTATAATAATCTTTCAATTGGTCTCACAGAGTCACATATTTCTGAGCTGTGATCCATTCAACTTACAAAATGGTGTTCTTAAAACATGAATGTGAGCATCCATTTCCCTGCTCAATCTAAGGGTTCTCTATTACTCTGAAGGTGAGATATACATTTCTCTGATTGGCATTTAAGGCTCTAAAAGCATGATACTTTCTTAACTTTTCAATCTTCTCATACTTTACTCTCCTTTATTTTATGACCCAGTAATTTTGTCCTGTTTGTCTGCTGTGTCTGAGATGCTCTGTCTCCTTAACTTTGCTCCTTTCTGCAGAAAGTTAATTGAGTCTTTCCTTTTAGGATGTTTTTCTTATTCTCCTCTGTATGTAATGTGCATATTTATGTAAGATTCTTTAAGGCAGAGACTGTTTTGTGTTGTGCTTTTCTTGGGTCCCCAGTGTCTAGTGGCTGGCATATAATTAGTACTTTATAAATATGTGTTAATTTATTCCTTGATTGAATTATCCACTATGCTACCTAATGATTTAAACTATCTTCTCATTAATCATCTCTGGGAGATATTCTCTCTTTCTCCTTTTCCTAATTGTGTGTATATATGTATGTATGTATGCCTGTGGACACACATGTGTGTGCTTTAACTGATATTTTAATTTTCCCCAGTTACATGTAAATCAATTTTTTATATTTGTTTTTAAAACTTTGAGTTCCAGATTCTTCCCCTTCCTCCTTGCCCCCCTCCCCCCATTGAAAAGGCACATATTTAAAACATTTCCATAAAAGTCATGGTGCAAAAGAAAATATAAATCCCCCCGCAAAAAACAAAACAAAACAAAACAAAAAAACCCTCAAGGAAAAGAAAGTTAAAAAAATATGCTTCAATCTGAATTCAGATAACTTTTTAGACAGCATTTTTCATCTTAAGTCCTTCAGAGTCATCTTGCATCATTGTATTGCTGAGAATAGCAAAATTATTCACAGCTCATTATCCCAGAATATTGCTATTACTTTGAACATTGCACATTTCACTTTGCTGGAGATCAAGGAAGACATTCAGGTTTTTCTGAGAACATCCTGCTTATTGTTTCCCATAGATCAGCAATCCATCATTATTTCATTCCACAATTTATTCATCCATTCCCATTTGGTGGGCATATCCTCAATTTCCAGTTCTTTTTCCTGAGAAAAGAACTGCTATTAATAGTTTGTACATATAGATCTTTTTCTTCTTATTTTTAAATTTCTTTTGAGATTCATGCAGTTATCTTGTTGCTAAATCAAAAGATATGCATGATTTGATAGCCTTTTGGACATAGTTCATATCTTTTGGTCATTTATCAGTTGGGGAATGACTCTTCTTTTTTACACAGTCGATTCAGTTTTCTATAAATTTGAGAAATGAGGCCTTCATCAGAGAAACTCAATTCAAAATTCTTTTCATAATGATGATAATTATTTTCCTCTAAGTTTTTTCTAATTATTTACTTTTTAATTACTTTAGTATTTTATCTTATTATTAAATTATTTTAATTTAAATATTTTTATTTATTATAATAAATATAATAAGCATATTTATATATAATGAATAAATAAATAATAAAAATGATAAAAATGATTTAATAAAAACATTAAATTATTTTAAATTACTTTTCTAATTATTATTTTCTCCTAGTTTATTCTATTCTATTTTTTCTTTTTATCCTGCCTCTCCTCAAAAATGTTTTGCTTCTGACCAGCTCTCCTCTGGGAGATATTCTCAGTGGTAATCATCTCTTTAAGAAACAAATCCCTGAAAATAATATAAATTTTACAGTCTTCATCTCCCATTATAGGATATTTCTCTCCTACACCCTGGCAGCGTTCTTTAGTAGAACCCCTTTCCAAAAATGAAATGAGGTTTTTCCTATTCACTAATCTCTTTCCATCCCCCTTTCATTTTAATGTTTCCCTTTGCCACCTGACTCATCTTTCTGTGGTTTCATATTTCTATATAAGGACGCTCATTCTTCAGACACTACAAGAATTATTGTCCCTTTATTATTTTTCCAGTGGCTTGAATACATTACAATTTCCTTCTAGCATCATCATCATTTTCTTGTTCCTTTTCTTCTTTGAGGTAATTGGGGTTAAGTAACTTGTTCGGATTCACACACCTAGTAAGCCTCTAGGTTTTGATTTGAACTCAATTCTCCTGACTCTAAAGCCATTGCTTTATCCACTGTGTTATCTAGTCATATCACCTCTATTTTCTTAGTTCCCTCCCTTTTTCATTTTTTTTTTTTTTAGCTCCACAAAACATAAAAACAGAATGCTGATTTATCCATAGGGGGGATATTGCAGAACATAGTCCACAATGTTTCAGGTCAACTCCTCCATTGTAAATGAAGGGAAACATCATTTTAAACACTTAGATGTGTTAAACACTTTAGATGTGCACTTCAGAATAAATACCAAAAATCACAAGAAATAAATAAAGGCTCTGTAGAGTCCCAAGAGTATGGGAACTCTGGAGGATTTTGATTTCATTCCTGGTTTTACATTTGTTCCCTTGTGAACTTTAAACTGTGTGTGTGTGTGTGTGTGTGTGTGTGTGTGTGTGTGTGTGTGTGTGGTGGGATGGGGGTTCTTTCCAATTTTTTCTTCTTTTGCAATTTTTCCCTCCTAGAGAATTTTTTTACTTCATTGCTTTTGCCTTCTTTTGTTGCTCTGTTTGTTTACTTCTCTTTAATTTCTGTTTTCTGGGGAGATGGCAAAGCAAAAACGGGTCTGTTTTTCTTTGAAGAAATGCTTCAAATGCCTCTTTTAATTGAACATCCATCTTTTTTCATAGATGATTAAGCTCAGTTAAGCTGGTTAGCAGTGTATGTCACCCTGGGTTGCATCTTAAGCTGCTTTGCTTTTTGAAATACATTATTTCATTTCACTCAGTGGTTTCTGGTAGTTACAGGATAGTCTTATATTATTTCAATTTCTCTTCCTGTTTATTTGACAATACACTGATCACTTGTAGAATGAGTTTTCTTTTTTGTAATTAAAATTGTTAAATTTAACTACCTCACAATATTTTCTCCCCTCTTATCTCTTTTCTCCCCATCCCTGTAGCCATCTCTAGATTTTTTAAATTGGCTTTTTCTGAATTCACATGATCTGAATAGATTTATCATGTTGTTTTTTTATTTCTATTTTTATTTTCTATATAAAATATATAGAATAAATAAATTCTATTTATTATTTTATTTCTATTTTAATTTTTTTGTCTTGTTGGGATTTTCTGGGAGATCTATCCTTAAGTTATCTCTCTCTCTATAAGCCATCCCTGAGATCAATTATTTCCTTGTGTAAAGGTTGTTTTCTCCTTTTGTTTTCCCTTCCATGTATCTGTACTTCCAAACAGTTTTAAATATATACATAGTGAAATTTCTTATCAAAGAATTATGTACTCTCTGCTGTATAGGCCATACATTATGTTTTTAGTCTTTCTTGAACTATTTAAGAATGTCTTTCCATGTTGCTATGCTCTTTTAAGAATCCATTGATCACTCTGCCTTTTCAGGGATTGATACATCTTCAGATTCTTTTTTCTAATTCTTCAGAGATGTTTGTACCTTTTTAAATGACTGGAATCTGTTTTCCTTTTAGTCATAAATATCTTCTCTGAAAAGTTTCTGACTCTTTCTTCCTTCTGGGATCTTCTCCAGAGGATCAGACCTCAAAACTTTCTCAGTCTCTTTCCAGAGAAAATTGATCTCAGCTATAAGCAAGTCTCCTTTCCTCTAGCTGTTATGCAATCTCATGTCATTCACAAAACAAGCTGACTCCCTCAGTTTCTCTGTTACTTAATTTTTTCACTGAGCACTAATGGAATGGATCAGGGACATAGTTGCTCTGGCCACGGCAAGTTTGCACTTTCTCTTATTTCTTCCTCAGTTTCACAGGATGAGAGGGACAGAGTTTCCAGCCGCTTGTTGCATCAGAATGATAGAATGAGGCCTTGGGTAGCAGGTCCATGTGTATATGTACATCGCGGCAGCTGCTGAAAGGGAATGCCATAGGATGAGCTTGAATGCCAGGTTTGCTGCTCGGCCAGAGTACAGGGGTTAGTGGGGAAGGAGGACTGCATAAATGTTCAAAGGATTAGGGATTAACTTTATCTACTATTAGTTTGTTAAATTGTTACCAAGTTAGATTTCATGATGTCTTATTTAGTGAGACAGCTGTAATTATTTTGCCTCTTATACATAATATTTCATAGAAGTCTGGAAGAAAACCATTGTGTTCCCCATTTTGCTGATCACATGACCCAAACCCCAGCAGAGAAGCACTTAGAAGAGAAGTGGCTTTTAATTTAAGATATTCCTGAATCTATTATCAATGACAGCAAATCCTACTGTTCAAAATTGGGAGTTATCCCCAAAGCATCAATATTTCTTCCTCATGTGCTTCCCTGACAGATATCTATGTATTCCCACTTGTCTTGAAAAACACTGAATGTATTGTTGGGGATATGTCCCACAGATTTATTACGACCATCACACGTCGATTATTCCTTAATTTGGTTTAAAATATGAACACATGTGATTTTTAAAAATAATTTTGACTTATTGCAATATAAATAGATACATTTAAGATTTATTAGCATCATTTTGAATGTCTAGTTTATATACATGGAAGCATGTGGTGTGGACTTTAGGGCTTAAATTTTGAATAATCAGCATATATCCCTTCTTTGGGAACCTAGATCTGCTTCTTCCACATCAGCTTGCTTGCAGGGATTCTGCAAAATCAATGATATTTTTGCTCTTTCTCAGTCACTACAGGAGTGAAGCAGGGTGTGTACTTGTTCCCGTGTTTTTTTTAGCATGATGTTTTCTTTCTTTCTTTTTTTATTTTATAATGACTTTTTATTGACAGAACCCATGCCAGGTAATTTTTTTATATTATCCCTTGCTCTCACTTCTGTTCCAATTTTCCCCCTCTCTCCCTTCACCCCCTCCCCCAGATGGCAAGCAGTCCTATACTTGTTAAATAGGTTACAGTATATCCTAGATACAATATATGTTTGCAGAACCGAACAGTTCTCTTGTTGCACAGGGAGAATTGGATTCAGAAGGTAGAAATAACCCGGGAAGAAAAACAAAAATGCAGTTTACATTCATTTCCCAGTGTTCTTTCTTTGGATGTAGCTGCTTCTGTCCGTCCTTGATCAATTGAAACTTGAGTTAGGTCTCTTTATCAAAGAGATCCACTTCCATCAGAATACATCCTCTGGGGCGGAGCCAAGATGGCGGAGCAGGCACAGACGACTCTCTAAACTCTTCTCATTCCCCTCATAACCAACTATTTAATCCAGCCTCAGAAATAGCTCTTCACTGCTTAAATTCATGAAGATTAGAAGCACTACAGTTTACCAGCCGAATTCAGGAAAGGTTTGATCTGAGGGGCCAGGAACAGACTAGCACAGGCAGCGAGAGGCTGGCGTCCTGAGCAGACCAGGGGCGGGGGTGATCTCTGTGGCTAGAGAAGTTATAGGAACCACTCTGCTATAGGCTACTTGACTACAAAGCAGTAAACGGCAGAGAAATCAAAGCCTAAAACAGAGGGACCTCTAAAAAAACGCCAGAACCTAATGAGATCTGGCTGTAACCCCTCAAACCCGGAAGTGATTCAGGCGGACTGTAAGCAGCCCCACAGCCACATCCGGCAGTTCGGGGCTTTTGCGGGGGCAGTTACTAATCTGTGTGGCAGCGGGGCATAACCTGGGCAGCCTCAAATCTGCAGAGTGGGGGGCTCGGCCTGGGGCAATAGAACTTCCCCAGCTGACTGCGCTTCCCGGGCAGACACTTCCGGTCCCTGAAAATCCTTGCACTGCTCAGCTGCTAATACTCATAGCCCCAGGGCGGGCTTTGGCTTGGGAAGTGAAACTCTCACTGCTCAGCGTCTAGCCCCAGGGCAGGCGTTATCTCACACAGCAGGGGTTCTTTGCAGGGCACTTTCCCAGCTCGGCCCTGCAGGCCTGAGTTACTTTCGGGTGGGGAACTCTTTCCCAGAGCACTCCAGTACCTCGCTGCTTTTTGTAGCGGGTCGGCAGGACAGCTACCCGTCCATACACCTATCACTGCTCTGCAGAGGAAGCTGGTAACCTCCTGGCACTAAAGGCAGACCCTACAGGCTTTAACAAAATGAGTAAAAAAAATTAAAAAAAAAAAATGATTGATAGTTTCTATACAGAAAGAGAACAGCTTTTCAACCCTGAAGAGACTAATAGCAGACAGTCTCCAGACAATTATTGGTCCCCAATACAAACGGCTTTCCTAGAAGAGACTATTCAAAACCTTAAAAGAGAACTAGAAGAGAAATGGGGAAAGGAAAGAGAAGTTATGCAAGAGAGTACAGAAAAGGCACATAACTCACTAAAAAAAAAAAAAAAATTGATAAAGTGGAAAAAGAAAACAACTTAATGAAATGTGAATTGGAAAAGGTAAAAAATTCCCAAGAAGTGCAGGGAAACAGAATTTATGAACTGGAAAAAGAAAATAACTCACTAAAAAAAAATTAGTGAAATGAAAAAAAAAAATCCATAGAGCAAAACAACTCAATTGGACATATATAAAAAGAAGTAAAAAAAGCTAATGAAGAAAAGAACTCACTAAAAATCAGAACTGAACAAATAGAAATGACTGATTCATTGAGACATCAAGAATCAGTCCAGCAAAACCAAAAAAATGAAAGATTGGAAAAAAAAATGTCAAATATTTACTTGGAAAAACAACAGACCTGGAAATTAGATCTAGGAGAGATAACTTGAGGATTATGGCCAAACTTCAGAATTTTCAGACTAAAGAAAAAATTTTACAAGCAGCCAGGAAAAAACAGTTCAAATATGGAGATGCCACAATAAGGGTCACACAAGTTCTGGCTGCCTCAACATTAAAGGATCGAAGGGCCTGGAATCAGATATTCCAAAAGGCAAAATAACTTGGAATGCAGCCAAGAATAAACTACCCAGCTAAGCTGAATTATTTTTTTCCATGAAAAAAGATGGACATTTAATGAAACAGAGGAATTCCATTTGTTTCTAAGGAAAAAAACCAGACTTAAACAAAAAATCTGATCTCCAACAACAGGATTCAAGAGAAGTAGAAAAAGGTAAAAGGAATTCTTGAGAACTGTATTTCTGTTGTGGATATACATAAAAAAACATATGTATAATTTGATTTTACCGATATAATATAAAAAAGGAAGTAGAAATCGAAAGGAGATAGTGTCAGAAAAAGGGAAAAGGGGAGATAAAAAGAGGTAAACTATATTCGACGATGAGGCAAAGGAAACATATCATATCTGAGGGAACTTAGAGAGGGGGAGGAACATTGTGTGAATCCTACTCTCATCAGAGTTGGCTCAAAGAGGAAATAGTTGACATATTTATTTTACAGAGATTATTCTTTCACTTCATTAAAAAGTGGGAGAGGAAAAGGGAAAAGGAAAAAGAGTAATAAGGGAAGGGTACAAGAAAGGGGAAGGGATTCAAAGTGAGGAGGAAAGGATACTAAAGAGGGAGAGCTGCATAACGCAAGTGGGACCAATAAATTTAATACTAGGGAAGAAGGGAAGGAGGGCAAGAAAAAGAAAAGTATAATTTGGGGATATTAGGATGGCAGGAAATACAGAATTAGTAATTTTAATTGTAAATGTGAATGGGATGAACTCTCCCATAAAGAGGAGATGAATAGCAGACTGAATTAAAAGTCAGAACCCTACAATATATTGTTTACAGAAAACACATTTTAAACAGGGAGATACATACAGAGTAAAGGTGAAAGGCTGCAGTAGAATCTGTTATGCTTCAGGTATAGTCAAAAAAGCAGGGGTAGCCATCCTTATCCTTATCTCAGATCAAGCAAAAGCAAAAATTGATCTAATTAAAAGAGATAAGGAAGGAAACTATATCTTGCTAAAGGGTACTATAGACAATGAAGCAATATCAGTATTAAACATATATGCGCCAAGTGGTATAGCATCTAACTTCCTAAAGGAGAAGTTAAGAGAGTTGCGAGAAGAAATAGACAGCAAAACTACAATAGTGGGAGATCTCAATCTTGCACTCTCAGATTTAGATAAATCAAATCACAAAATAAATAAGAAAGAAATATATGATAGATCTCTGGAGAAAACTGAATGGTGACAGAAAGGAGTATATTTTCTTCACAACAGTTCATAGAACCTACACAAAAATTGACCATATATTAGGACATAAAGACCTCAAAATTAAATGCAGGAAGGCAGAAATAGTAAATGCTTTCTTTTCAGATCACAATGCAATAAAAACTACATTCAACAAAAATTTAGGTGTAAATAGACCAAAAAGTAATTGGAAACTAAATAATCTCATCTTAAAGAATGATTGGGTGAAACAGCAAATTATAGACACAATTAATAATTTCACTCAAGATAATAACAATGGTGAGACATCATACCAAAATGTATGGGATGCAGCCAAAGTGGTAATAAGGAGAAATTTTATATCTGTAGAGGCTTACTTGAATAAAATAGAGAAAGAGAAGATCAATGAATTGCGCCTGCAACTTAAAAAGTTAGAAAAAGACCAAATTAAAAACCCCCAATCAATTACTAAACTTGAAATTCTAAAATTAAAAGGAGAAGTTAATAATATAGAAAGTTAAAAAAAAAACTATTGAACTAATAAAACTAAGAGTTGGTTTTATGAAAAAAAACAATAAAATTGATAAACCTTTGGTAAATCTGATTAGAAAAAGGAGAGAGGGAAATCAAATTAGTAGTCTTAAAAATGAAAAGGGAGAACTTTCCACCAATGAAAAAGAAATTAAAGAAATAATAAGGGTTACTTTGCCCAACTTTATGCCAATAAATTTGATAACCTAAGTGAAATGGATGACTACCTCCAAAAATATAAGCTTCCCAGATTATCAGAGGAGGAAGTAAATTGCTTAAATAGTCCCATTTCAGAAAAAGAAATAGAAGAAGCTATTGATCAACTCCCTAAAAAAAAGTCCCCGGGGACCAGATGGATTTACATGTGAATTCTACCAAATATTCAAAGAACAATTAGCCCCAATGCTATATAAGCTATTTGAAAAAATAGGGAATGAAGGAGTCCTACCAAATTCCTTTTATGACACAGACATGGTACTTATTCCTAAACCAGGTAGGTTGAAAACAGAGAAAGAAAATTATAGACCAATCTCCCTAATGAATATTGATGCTAAAATCTTAAATAAGATATTAGCAAAAAGACTCCAGAAAATCATCTCCAAGATAATACACCACAATCAAGTAGGATGTGTACCAGGAATGCAGGGCTGGTTCAATATTAGGAAAACTATCAGTATAATTGGCCATATTAATAATCAAATTAACAAAACCATATGATCATCTTGATAGATGCAGAAAAAGCATTTGATAAAATCCAACATCCATTCCTATTAAAAACTCTTGAGAGTATAGGAATAAATAGAGTTTTCCTTAAAATAATCAGGAGCATCTATTTAAAACCAGCAGTAAGCATCATATGTAATGGGGACAAACTGCAACCATTCCCAATAAGATCAGGAGTGAAACAAGGTTGCCCACTATCACTGTTACTATTTAATAGTGTATTAGAAATGCTAGCTTTGGCAATAAGAGTTGAGAAAGAGATTAAAGGAATAAGAATAGGCAATGAGGAAACCAAATTATCACTCTTTGCTGATGATATGATGGTATACTTAGAGAACCCCAGAGATCTACTAAAAAGTTGTTAGAAACAATTCACACCTTTAGCAAAGTTGCAGGATACAAAGTAAACCCACATAAGTCATCAGCATTCTTATACATCACTAACAAAATCCAACAGTTAGAGTTACAAAGAGAAATTCCATTTAAAGTAACTACTGATTGTATAAAATATTTAGGAATCTATCTGCCAAGGGAAAATCAGTAACTTTATGAGCAAAACTACAAAACACTTTCCACACAAATTAAGTCTGATCTAACCAACTGGAAAAATATTAAATGCTCTTGGATTGGGCGAGCAAGTATAATAAAGATGACCATACTACCTAAACTAATCTATTTACCAATCAGACTCCCAAAAAACTATTTTGATGACCTAGAAAAAATAACAACAAAGTTCATATGGAAAACCAAAAGGTCCAGAATTTCAAGGGAATTAATGAAAAAAAAATCAAATGAAGGTGGCCTAGCTGTACCAGATCTAAAATTATATTATAAAGCAGCAGATACTAAAACCATTTGGTATTGGCTACGAAATAGACTAGTTGATCAATGGAATAGGTTAGGTTCAAAGGACAAAACAGCCCATAACTTTAATAATCTAGTATTTGACAAACCCAAAGACCCTAGTTTTTGGGATAAGAACGCAGTATTTGACAAAAATTGCTGGGAAAATTGGAAATTAGTATGGCAGAAACTAGGCATTGACCCACTTAACACCATACACCAAGATAAGTTCAAAATGGTTCATGACCTAGGCATAAAGAATGAGACTATAAATAAATTGGAAGAGCATAGGATAGTTTACCTCTCAGACCTGTGGAAGAGGGAGGAATTTATGACCAAAGAAGAACTAGAAATCACTATTGATCACAATTTTTTTGTGATCAAAATAGAAAATTTTGATTATATGAAATTGAAAAGTTTTTGTACAAACAAAACAAATCCAGACAAGATTAGAAGGGAAACAATAAACTGGGAAAACATTTTTACACTCAAAGGTTCTGATAAAGACCTCATTTCCAAAATATATAGAGAACTGACTCTAATTGATAAGAAATCAAGCCATTCTCCAATTGATAAATGGTCAAAGGATATGAACAGACAATTCTCAGACGAAGAAATTAAAACTATTTATAGCCATATGAAAATATGCTCCAAATCATATTAATCAGAGAAATGAAAATTAAGACAACTCTGAGATACCACCACATACCTGTCAGATTGACTAGAATGACAGGGAAAGACAATGCGGAATGTTGGAGGGGATGTGGGAAAACTGATACATTGTTGGTGGAATTGTAAACAGATCCAGCCATTCTGGAGAGCAATTTGGAACTATGCTCAAAAAGTTATCAAACTATGCATACCCTTTGATCCAGCAGTGTTTCTACTGGGTTTATACCCCAAAGAGATACTAAAGAAGGGAAAGGGACCTGTATGTGCCAAAATGTTTGTGGCAGCCCTGTTTGTAGTGGCTAGAAGCTTGAAAATGAATGGATGCCCATCAATTGGAGAATGGCTGGGTAAATTGTGGTATATGAATGTTATGGAATATTTTTCTGTAAGAAATGACCAGCAGGATGAATACAGAGAGGCTTGGAGAAACTTACATGAATTGATGCTAAGTGAAATGAGCAGAACCAGGAGATCATTATACACTTCGACAACGATATTGTATGAGGATGTATTCTGATGGAAGTGGATTTCTTTGACAAAGAGGCCTAACTCAGTTTCAATTGATAAATGATGGACAGAAGCAGCTACATCCAAAGAAAGAACACTGGAAAATGAATGTAAACTGTTTGCATTTTGGTTTTTCCTCCTGGGTTATTTTTACTTTCTGAATCCAATTCTCCCTGTGCGACAAGAGAACTGTTTGGTTCTGTACACATATATTGTATCTAGGATATACTATAACATATTTAACATATAAAGGACTGCTTGCCATCTGGGGGAGGGGGTAAAGGGAGGGAGGGGAAAAATCAGACCAGAAGTGAGTGCAAGGGATAATGCTGTAAAAAATTACCCTGGCATAGGTTCAGTCAATAAAAAGTTTAAAAAAAAAAAAAAGAATACATCCTCATATAGTATTGTTGTTGGAGTATATAATAATCTCCTGGTTCTGCTCATTTCACTTAGCATCAGTTCATGTAAGTCTCTCCAACCCTGTTTTCATCCTGCTGGTCATTTTTTATAGAATAATAACATTCCATAACATTCATATACCACAATTTACCCAGCCATTCTCCAGTTGATGGGCATCCATTCAATTTCCAGTTTCTAGCCACTACAAACAGGGCTGCCACATTTTGGCACATACAGGTCCTTTTCCCTTCTTTAGTATTTCTTTGGGGTATAAGCCCAGTAGAAACACTGCTGGATCAAAGGGTATGCAACTTTTTGGGCATAATTCCAGATTGCTCTCCAGAATGGTTGGATTCGTTCACAACTCCACCAACAATGCATCAGTTCCCACATCCCCTCCAACATTCATCATTATTTTTTTCTGTCATCTTAGCCAACCTGACAGGTGTGTAGTGATATCTCAGAGTTGTCTTAATTTAGCATGATGTTTTCAATGAGAATGAAAATGGCAATGAGGTTAGCCATTGCGTTGATGGCAAATGATTGAAGTTGAATAGATTACAAGGCAAGACTAAATTGGAGGGAGAGTTGGTGCTTGATTTTTTGTTTTCAGATGATTTTGTGCTCATTGCAGTCTCTGAGGCTGAGATGCAACATGGTACAGATCAATTTTCTGCCACTTGTGTTAATTTTGGCTTAACAATTAATACCAAGAAAAAGGACGTTCTCTATCAGCCAGTATTGCATCATCCATACGTGGAACCATAAGTGTTAGCAAATGGAGAAATTTTGAATCCTATGTATGTTATATATTTAGACCTTATATCTTGGCTGTCTACTTTCCAGGGAAATACACAAAGACAACAAGTTTGATACACACCTTACAGAGCTAGCCCCAGTGTTAGGGAGGCTCTGAAGGACAGTGTGGGAGAGAAAAGGTATTATACTGACTTCCAAACCAAAGGTCTCCAGAGCTATTGTGCCGACCTCATTGTCGTGTGCTGGGAAATTTGGACAACATACCGGTGCCATGCGAGTGTGGGAATGACTCCCATTTAATTTGTGTTAGGAAGATTGTGACAATCAGCTGGCAGGGTAAATGTAGAGGGCCAAGTGTACTTGAAAGAAGTAATCTTACAACAAGGTGTTAACTCAGTGGAATTGAGATACTGATTCTCTAGTTTTCATGTACTTAGTACTTAGCATAGTTCTACAAGTTGACACCTATTCTACAAGATTGACACCTATGATGATGTATTGATAATAGAGTACATAAGAGCTAAGGGATCTGGGAAGGAAGAGAGACTGGGAGATAGAGAAGACAGAGGACTGGAGGACATAGACTGGAAGACAAAGACCCTCCTGGTGGCTCTCCTGCCTTCTGAATTCCTTTACTAAAACCAAGGCCCATTGGGAGGATCCCCAGAGAGCTAGCCAGAACATTACCGGTAAGGTGGCAAGCACCGAGCTGATCACATTGTTTAATCTGTAAATGTTGCCTTCAAGACTATTTTACAGAGAAGTTGCACAAGGCAAGTGCTCATCTGGTTCTCAGAAGCAGTAAGACCAGGACCCTTGGAAATATTTCTGTAGAACCTTGGAAATAATCATGGACATGGGAGACACACGGGCACAGGATAGCCCAACGTAGTGTATCCTCATCAAAGAAGGCTCTGTGCTCTAGGAGCCGAGCAGACTTGAGATGTTCAAATTTAGAGACAGCTTAACTTATGGTGTCCATCTGGACCGTTTGTGCCCAAGCCGAGGGAGAGCCTTCTGAGCTCACATACGCTGTACCTCAGCTCCAATATAGGACAATAAGCAGACCTGCCAGTGCAAAAGAAGGTTAGAGAGAGTGAGCGAGCCCTAAGAGGAAGTTCAGGAGACATTTGCCCAAACATTTTTACCAGAAGGCATCAGAGATTTTGTGAATGATTTTGTGAGATACCATGCTCCACATCAGTGAATATTAAATGCAAATTTCCTTATAAATCCTCGCTGGCTGCTATGTGATTTTAGAGCAGATTAAAGGACAAATATGAAGGTTTATTGACTTTTCTTGTTGTTTGTTTAATTGAGGAGTTATTTCGGTTGAATTGGACACAGAAGCAGAGGAAAAAGAGCAAATTCTCAAATTGCTTCCCTTTCTCTTGGCCTTCTTTGATCTGTCAATGAATTCTGTCCATTGGCCATCCTTGTCATCATGCAAGTGACTGGGACTTATGCGGTATTAAGAAAATGAGGTTGGAGAAGTTATTTGGAAAACAATGGATGAGTGAAAGATTTGCTTTTGTCTGTAAAATAAGGAGGTTTCATTTGATATTGAATGTCCATTATGGTTCTGATATTCTGTAGTAGTAGATCCCCAAGATCTTTGAATCCAGAACTTTAAAATTTCCTCAGAGATTGGAAATAAGCCAGAAGATTTCATCTAGAATTCACCAGTTGGGTAATTAATCTTGTAACTACAACTACAATATTCAATGTTAATGGTAAAGGAACTTTTGTCTCAGTTTAGAGCTTAGTTTAGTGTAGTATATTATAAAAAGATCTCTCTGTCTCTTTATGTCTCTTTCTCTGTTCTCTGTCTCTGTTTTTATCTGTCTCTATTTGTGTCTTTCTGTCTCTCTGTCTCTACTCTCTTTCTCTCTCTTTGTCTGTTTCTCTGTCTTTATCTCCCCTCCCCTCTTTTCCTTCTTTCCCTTCCCCTTTCTTCCTCTCTGTATCACCTCTGCCACTCAATGACTGTTTGACCTTAGGCAAATCACTTCAGATCTCTGAAAGTCAGTATCTTTGTAATATGTAACTTTAAGTTCCCAAGTTCTCATTTCAAAGAAGTGTCCTGAGATCTGAAGAAGAAAATATAATGTGGGAAGCTTTTTTTTTTTTTTTTTTGCTGAGGCAATTGGGATTAAGTGACTTGTCCAGAGTCACACAGCTAGGACATGTTAAATATCTAAAATTAGATTTGAATCTGGTCCTCCTGACTTCAGTGCTCTATCTACTGCACCACCTATCTGCCCGAGAAAACATAATGAAATAAACAATTAGGTTTCAGCTCATCTTTCTAGACGATTTTCACATTATTCCCTCACAAATTCTTTATGTTTCATTGCAACTGGTTTGTTTGCTATCATTTCTGCACATTACATTTCCTGAATCTGGGTCTTTCTTTGCATAGACCATGCCTTATTCCTAGAATCTTCCTTCTGTTTCTTGGAATTTGTAGCTCATTTCTAGCTTCAGCTCATGTCACTTCCTTTAGCCGACCTCTTCTAATACCACTAGGTATTCAAACAACTTTAAAAATAATGGTCTGTGGTCAATGACCATAATAAATTTTTTTGACCATAATAATTTGATAAACTCAAAAATCCAAGTTTTGGAGATCAAAACTCCTTCTTTGACAAAAACTGCTGGGAAACTAGAAAACAGTGTGGCACAAATTAGAGACCAACATTTCATATCCTATGCCGAGATAAGGTCAAAATTGACATAAGATTTAGACAAAAGAGTGATACATAAGCAAATTAGGAGACCGCAGCATAGTTTACCTATCAGATCTATGGAAAAGGGAAGATTTAGAATCAAGCAAGATAATAGAGTTAACAAATATAAATTGGGTAATTTTTGACAATAGCTTTTTATTTTTAAAATACATGCAAAAATAGTTTTCTACATTCACCTTTGTAAAACCTTATGTTTCAAATGTCTCTCCTTTCCTTTCCCTCATTCCCTTCCTCCTTTAGATAGTAAATAATCCAATATATATTAAACATGTGCAATTCTTCTAAACATTTCCACATTTCTCATGCTGCATAAGAAAAATCGGATCAAAAAGGAATGAGGAGAAAAAATCAAGCAAACAACAAAAAGGTGAAAATGCTATGTTGTGATCCACACTCAGTCCCCACAGTGCTCCCTCTGAGTGCAGATGGCTCTCTCCATCACAAGTCTGTTGGAACTGATCTGGATTACCTCATTGTTGAAGAGAGCCAAGTCCATCAGAATTGATCTTCAAATAATCTCTTGCCATGTACAATGATCTGGTCCTGCTCATTTCACTCAGCATCAGTTCCTGTAAGTCTCTCCAGGCCTCTCTGAGATCATCCTGCCGGTCATTTCTTACAGAACAATAATATTCCATAATAGTCATATAACATAACTTACTCAGCCATTCTCCAACTGATGGGCATTTACTCAGTTTCCAATTCCTTGCTACTATACAAAGGGCTGCTACAAACATTTTTGCACACGGGGATCCTTTTCCCTTTTTTATCATCTTTTTGACATACACACCCAGTAGTAACACTGCTAGATCAAAGGGTATGCAATTTGGTAGCTCTTTGGATATAGTTCCAAATTGTTCTCCAGAATTGTTGAATCAGTCCACAACTTCACCAATTCCGAATTAATGTCAGTTTTCCCCAAAGGGCACTCAAACTGGGTATACCATTAGACCTAATTCTACTCTGGTCTTTATCCCAAAAAGATTTTTTTAAAGGGAAAAGAATCTACTTGTACAAAATATATTTGTCCAAATTGTAGCAACTCTTTTTGTGATGGCTAAGGGTTAGAAACTGAGGAGATGCCCATTAGTGGGGAACAGCTGAACAAATTGTGTGGCACGTATGATTGTGCCACGTGGTTTCAGTAGAAGACTTGCATGAAGTGATACAGAGCAAAGTGACAGAACCAGAACAGTGTAAACAGTAACAGCAATGTTACACATTGAAGGATTTTGAATGACTTGGTCTCAGGAATACAATGATGCAAGACAATCCCAAAGGCCCAATGATGAACAATGCTAACTGCCTCCAGAGAAAGAACTAATGGTGTTTGACTATAGAATAAAACACTATTGTTCACTGAACTTTTTTGGGGATTCAAGGTTTTACAAAGGTGATAGTAGAATCTTTTATGTAGTTACACACGTATAACCTATGGCAGGTTTCTTGCTGTCTCAGGGAAGAGAGAGGGGAGGGGAAAAGGGATAAAATTCAGAATTTAAAATTCAAATAAAAACTGAATGTTAAAGTTCTTCTTACATATAATTGAGAGGAAATAAAATATTATTAAAAATAAATCATGAGATTTATTTGATATTTTTGATTTTCTGTTTCTTTAAAAAGCTACCCAAATTTTGTACCATCTCCACAGATTGTAAGGACTGTTTTATATTTCCCTTATCTGTATAGAGCCTGATACATGTTGATAATTTGTAATGCTCACTGGATTTAATTGACCATCTTTTGGATATACAGATATGTACCTACATATACATGGATGCTTGAATGTATATGTGACATAGAATCTATATCCCAAGCCCATTATGCAAATACATGTGTGTTTGTGTATATATGTATATGTACACATACTCATATCTATATGTGTATGTCAATCATGATTTTTTTTTTTTTAAGATTTGGGCTTAGTCTGGAGGACCTGGTTGAGAGAGGGTCCAAGGGCCCTGGGGAGGACCTGGTTGAGAGAGGGTCCAAGGGCCCCGTGGAGGAACTGGTTGAGAGAGGGTCCAAGAGCCCCGTGGAGGACCTGGTTGAGAGAGGGTCCAAGGGCCCTATGGAGGACCTGGTTGAGAGAGGGTCCAAGGGCCCTATGGAGGACCTGGTTGAGAGAGGGTCCAAGGGCCCCGTGGAGGACCTGGTTGAGAGAGGGTCCAAGGGCCCTATGGAGGACCTGGTTGAGAGAGGGTCCAAGGGCCCCGTGGAGGACCTGGTTGAGAGAGGGTCCAAGAGCCCTGTGGAGGACCTGGTTGAGAGAAGGTCCAAGAGCCCTGTGGAGTTCTTGGTTGAGAGAGGATCCAAGGGCCCCGTGGAGGACCTGGTTGAGAAAAGGTCCAAGGGCCCCGTGGAGGACCTGGTTGAGAGAGGGTCCAAGGGCTCAGTTCTTGCTCTGAGTTCTGAGGCTGAGCACCAAGGCAGGCTGTGCTTCTGATAAAGGGGAAGCTTGCCAAAGAAATGGCAAGAGAGCAAACTCTTTGTCCTTCCACGGGGCGCTTGGGGCTTCCGCCTCACTTGAGATGGCAGCCATCAGGGATGTGTGAGTGACACGGGGAGCTCCAGGGGCCCCCGCCAGCCCAGAACGATCCCCAAGGGCCGGAGCTTTTCGCCCTGCTCATTCAGGAAGTGGAGGCTTAGGGTTCAGAGCAGTGGAGAAAGCCGTGGTGGGGAAATGGGCGTCGGGCAGCTTCCCTGGAGACGCCGCTTCACGTGCCCCCACGAGGGGGGCTGTGTCAGGGAGCAGCGCGCCCGGCGAGCAAGGAAACGTATTTGTCAGGGCTTTTGAAACGGGCCCCGTGTTAACAGCTTTTGCACAGAAGTGCAAACGAGAAGCGCTGGCAGAAGCGTGATCCAAGGACACTCGGGCTTTGGGTCCTTCTGCGGGCCTGGAAGAGCCCCGGAGCATCCCTCCTCTCCCGACTTTGCCCGAAAACGTTTGCGTCTTGTGCGAAACTGCGGAGAGGCTGGGCTGACGCCCCTCCTCTCCCCCACTCCCGGCAGGATGTGGCAGATGAAAGCACTTTCTTCCACAATGAAAATATTGTGGCATTGACATGCTAATGCAGACCCAACCCAAAACGGGGCTGGAGTGCGCGCGCTCATTTGCATATCAACTGTACATCAGGGCTGCTTCGGAGGAAACAAAAGTGGGAGGGAGGAGCCCGGGCAGCCGGCTCACCTGCCGGCCTCATTTTCATGACAATGGCCGTCTGCTTCCCGGAGGAGGAGGCCCTGATTCTGGGTGGGGGAAAGGGAAGGGAAAGGCAGGCCGTTTTCACTTAAGCAGGTTGTTTTTCACCGAGCTATTAAGAAGAGATTGACAAATTGGGTCAGGGAGTGACTCTCTACTCCCAGCCGTCTAGGAGCAGGTAACGAGATCAGCTCATTGCTAGTCTGCCAGGGCGCTCTCCCCCGTGGAACTTGTCAGGCGGACTTGGCTCTTGAACCATCTCCGGGACCGCCGAGGACAGAGGCGGGCCCTGGGTCTGGGCCTCCCCCCGTCCTGGGCTGGACGAGGAGCCCCTGGAGCTGCCGGATCTTGCGTTCGGGGCCCACCCTTCTCTCCCCTGTTCAATCCCCCCATTTAGTGACAGCTCTCGGGGGAGGGTGGGAAAAGGGTTCTCTGAGGGCCTTGAGGCAGCCTTGGCTGGGGAAGAGGAAAGTCTGAGGAGGAGGGGGCAGGATGGGGGTGGGGGAACCCAAGTTGCCCTCTGACTTTGGGGGGATGCTTGAGAAACTGTCGTTGAAACTCTCCCAGGAGAGGCCTCCCTCAGGGAATCAAGATAAAGCGGTCTCTCTGTGTCATCTTGTGGGACTAGTCCAGGACCACGCCTACTTAGCTCAAATTTAACTAATCTCATTTAGCTGCAGATCTAGATTTCTGTGGACCCCACTGAGCTGAAGACTGGCTCAGGACCACTCCCAGTAAATGGTCCCATTGTACTGGAAATCTGGGTCTGGGGGCAGTAACCTCATTCAACTGAAACTTCAATCTCAAATCTCTTTTAAAAGAGCACCTTTGGGGCTCATTCCTTTGGAGAGGGCCAAAGCAGGACAGTGCCATGCCAGGAACCTCCCTCTCTCCTTGGCATAGCCGCCTGCGAGGACCCCCTGCCAGCTGAGAAGGCATTCTCTTCTCAGTGTCAGCCTCCATTTCCCTCTTTACCTCTGTCAGGATTTCTCTGCTAGGAACTTTACCTTGCCCCGAGGAAGTCAGAAGGCCGACTTCTCAGTTCCAACAGTGAACTTCTTTTTGCCAGTCTAACTTTTTGGGTCTGTAAATTCTTTCACAAAGGTCCCGGGCCGACGAGAAGGGCTCCCACAACTCTCTGCCTGCGCAGAACCTCTGACTGCTTGACATGGGGCTGATGTGGTGAAGTGTTTGAAGGAAAGCCACAGGGAAGAGGGAGGGGTCAGCTTGGTCTTTTTTTACACGAGCTCAGAGGACTGGACTGGGGTGGGGTGAGCTGCAGGGGAGCAAATTTAAACTACTTCATCTCTGGAAAACCTTGCTACGGATTGTCTGAGTCCAAAGTAGAAGGGATGACCTGGGAGTTGGAGGTGCTGACTCATTGCTTAGGGGAAGGAGGAATTTTGCTGAGGCTTGGCTCGGTCTAGAAGGCCCCTAAAGCCCCTTTTTAAGGCTGGCTATGTGCCAGGCTTTGTTTGTTCTAGGTGCTGGTCCTGCAAGTTTTCAGAACTCAGCTTGGGTCCTCTGGGAACCGAATATCAAAGGGAGATGTAAAGTGAGCTGGGAGTGAGGAGAAGGTAGAACAGAAGTGGACGTGAAGGGCTGGGACACTCTCTGAAACTGGGCTCCCAGGCAGGGAGGGTCCAGGGCCAGACTCTGTGGGGTGAGTGAGCTGCTTGTATGGGAGTGGGAAAATCCCAGAGTCCAGACTAGGGCTGGGGAGTGATTGCTAAACTTCCTGTGGCAATTTAAAGAGCATGGGCCCAGTCAGCTTCCACTTTCTAGGCCCAATCCTGGAAGCTCTCGCATTGGAAAGAGATAGCCGGGATATTTGTTCACATATTTAAAACCGCTTCTCTAAACTGAGGTGGCGGAGGGAGTGCCCTCCCCCTCCGTAGTAGAAATCATCCCTCGTAAACCTGTCCAAGCGTCTCATGGGCCCAAATTGTAGAGTTCAGCAGAGGCAGCCTCAGGATGCTCATCCCGAAGCGCTGACCATGTGCGGGGGTCCGTCTTCTGAGACCCCAATTCATTTCTTGGCTCAAGAGCAAGAGTCCCGTGGCTGTGCTGTGGGTTTGGGTTTGGGTTTGCTGGCAGAGAGCAAGGTTTCCTTCTTCCCTCTGGCCCCATCTGGGCCCATAGAGATAATCATAACACCTAGAAACAAGCATGATGGAAAATGTCCCCACAAACAACCACTTGGAGATTGATAGTGCAGGTACTAAGTCCCCATTTTAGAGCTGAAAACCGTGAGTCTCACAGAAGGTCCTGCTTCTTGGGAGGATCAGCTCCAGGATTCAAACCATGCTTCTCCCTCCAGGACTGGCACAAGACCAATTCCACTGGAGCTCTGCCAGCCTGGCAAAGTTTAGGGCACTTGGCACTTATCATTATCGTTATTATTATCAAACAATATTGATTCAGAAGTGCCTTGGGCACCCGATGCTGCAACCCCCCATTTTATACATGAAAAATCCGAGCCCCAGAAATAGTCATATAACCAAGGTCACTGAGGGGGGAACGGGGTCACCGAGCCAGAACCGAGCTTGCCCCTTCCTCCTCCCAAGTCTGGCCTCTTTCCCCGGGCTCTAAGAGCACCCCTGGGGCCCAAACAGCTGATGCTGCTGACCACCTCCTGCTTCTGGCCGCCCTCCCGGCCTCTGGCTGCAAAGTATCAGGATGGTTTGCTGTGCCAGCAGCTGCTTGTCAGGAGAGCATCTCACCTTTGGCAGTTCCTGGTTGTGTGGCCTTTACCTTCCATGTTCTATACAATGACAAAGGTGGGGATGCCCTGGGAGGGGGGCTCCCAGGTCCCTTTATTTTTCATTTCCTGTGTGGGGTTTCTCTCTGCACAATAGCGCCCAAGATTGAAGGTTCATCCTCTCCTGCAGGGGCTGGAGTCTCAAGTGGCAAAGAGCATCTTTCTTACTGAGGCAGGACAAGGAGATGGCTGTCTAGCCCAAGACCATTTTCCAGATGAGAAAATCAGATTGCAGAGTGGGCGGAAGGGTTACTCCAGATTACTGGGCAACCTCGTGCCTCAGAGGGGCCAGTTGTCCTCATGCCCAGGCTGGGGCTCCTTTATACTTTCTGGCAACAGCAAGATTTCCCAGACAGCTGGTAGGAGCCACAGTTGGACGGTCTTGTCCCGTGGCAGGACTCTCTCACCAGCCCCCAGTCCCGAGTCTCCGGGCACAGAACCTACCTGATCTGCTCACGTGGCGTGCCCCTTTATGGGGCCGAGTCTCCGTGCTGTTTGAAAAGAACAATTGCCAGGTTCTTGTGGCTCTCAGCACCTAAATCACCCCCTTTCACTCCAGGGAAGATGAGGTGAAAGCGCTGCGTGGCCCAGGCAGTACAGGGGATCTCGAGTTTGTGGGCTGGAGTCTCACCTCTGGTGCCCCTCTCTGGCCTCCTGCTGCTTCAGCTGGGGACTGGCTGGCGGGCTCTCGGTGCCCCCGGGCTTTTGTTCCCACTCTGGTTTGAGAGGAGCTTCCTGAGGAACCCCCTCAGAGGCCTCCTGTCACCCACCTCCCTTGTCCTCATGGTGTCGAGGAGGGGGGCGCGTTTCCGTGGCACCCGGCCCTTCTTACAGGCTCCTGCCACACAACAAATCCTGCCAGTTTGCATTTCCCTATATATCTTCAGCTGTCTTTTTGTTTTGAAATGTGGATGAAAATCATGATGAATAATCTCTTCTGTCTGTGGGGGGAGATCAGGGCGGCCTGGGCGCCTTTACCATTTGCCAAGTTCACATTCTTGAATTATCAGTGTTGCAGATTGGGCTCGGAGTGTGAGTGTGTGTGAGTGAGTGTGTGTGTGTGAGTGTGTGTATGTGTGTGTGTGTGCATGCATGTGTGTGCAAACATGTACGTGTGTGTGCATGTGTATGTATGTGCATGTATGTGTGTGCAAACGTGTACGTGTGTGCTCGTGCCCACGTGTGGAAATCTCCCAGCAGACAGCCACAGCCAGGTGCCTCTTGGCTTCCCGGGAGTGGGGACAAGCTCGCACGATGCTGGAGCTCCGTTCTTCGTGTCTCTGATCATTCATTTGGAAGAAGAGCTTCCACGCTCACGTGGCCGTCTTTGGGAAGGACTTAAGGTTTGCCTAATACAACAAAACTTATTGTCTTAATATTAAAAAGACATTACTAAGGTACTTTCCTCCAGTTTTTAATTTCTCAGATATCCGCTAATGGTTGCCCTGCCACCGAAGGATGAAACTAAAGGAGGAAATAACATTTTAAACACTTAAACTAGAGCAGCCGAGGCTTTCTTAATTGAAACTCTGCTTTTTAAGGCCCATGCTTTGTGCGCTTATATTTATTACCTTTTCAAATGTGTTGTCATCGCATAGAAATAAAACCCAGGATAGGAGGAAAGTCTTCCTACGCAGGAGAGGTTACAAAGCAGAGCCGGCGTGGATTTAGGATTTTGTTAGCACTTCCCACCCACAGTGATGTGGAAAGAGGGGACCCCCCCTTTCCCTCTTCTTCCTCCCCTTCTCTCTCTCCTGGGGGTCATCAAGCAGATGCCAAGGAGGATGTAGACAGGAGGATTCTTTGGGGCTTGATTAGGTGCCTCTGTGGTGCGCCGGGCTTGGCCAGTCCCGGGAGCACGCGTCCAACCTCTTGACTCTATTAAGACTCGGGCGCTATAGATGCCAACCAGACGTCCTCTGAAGCCTCTCCTTCCAGCCCCCTCAGGGCTGCTGCTGTACGGCCCTCTCTCTGACTCCACATGGGCGAGATGGCGACACGAAGCCAGTAACTGATTTCCCGGGGAACAGAAGCGGCAGCTATGGGTTTTAGGGATGAGCTCTTCTCTTCTTTAGCTGTTAGCGTTGCCCATTAGAAGCACTCTTCTTTTGTCAGGCTCCGAAGGGCCCCCAAAGAGCAGGGGAGCCGCGGAGCGGGAGGGGGACGGCGGCTTATGGAGATGGCTTCGGGACTCTGGGATTCTGGGAGCAGCTTTGCTGCAGCCGCTGGGGCTCCTGAAGGTCTCGGGCCTCCCAGTAGCACGGATCAAATATAGCCTTATGGATAAGACCTGGGCCCATTTGGGAATTCCGATGCATGGACGCAGGCGAATGCGCAGCTGGTGAGTGGGGTCTTGGAGCTACTCTGTGAGTCTCCGTGGAAGGGGTTGCATTCATAGGACTGAGCTGACGATATATAAAAAAGCTCCGCCGAGGTTAACGGGAACCCGCCGCTGTTACCGTCGCCTCTCCCTGTGAATCAGGGACGCTCAGTGATCCCACGCCAAGATAACGGCACCCAGTGCCCACTCTCTGAGTGATAGCATAGCTGAGGACTGGACAAGCGCGCGGTCTGCTCTTCCTTGGGGACGGTGAGGTTCGCTGCTCCCCCCCAGGGCTCCCGCATGCAGCCGGTCACACTTCTTTGTGTGGTTTGAGTCCTTTCCCTCTTTCCTATCACTCCTCCCCTCACGCACTGGGAGCCTCTTTCTGTCTCTCCGGGGATTCGGGGGTCTTCTGGTCTACAGGTGGGCTTTCCAGTCCTCGTTCCCTTCCTCTTCCTCATGACCAGGACACCCCCTTTTCCAGCCCCTCCCTTCCAGAGTTCTCTCTACACATTTTCTGCCTTTTGCTAATGTGCCATAGATTTTCCATGGCCTCCCTGAGTTTTTTCTCATCCTTCAGCATCCGGGACCTGGGATACGATCCCCAAACAGCCTTTTAAAGTCCTCACAGTCCATCGTCTCCTTTAGCTCCCCAGGGACTAGCTTTCTGCCGCCTTTTGGGCACTTTCTCTCTTTTGCATTATCTGCTACTCCCGTTAACTCCCTCCTGGCCGGCTTATCGGGAACCAGGTACCATGGAGCCTTGGGTGCCAACCCAGCGGACACAGCAGCCACATAAGCTGCCCAGAGGTCTGTGTGCCCATGGGGGTTGGAACCTTTGAGATAGAGCTGGTCAGTCTTTTCCTAGGATGGTAGGGAGCCACTTAGGCCTTTCTTTCACCCCAGGGCTTAGCAAAGGGGCCAGCACAGAGTAAGTTCTTGATAAACTCCTTGATGACTTGACTGTTATCAACAAAACACTAGTTAAATATTTGCTAGAGGTGGCACTTATGTCTAAGAGAAATACGGAAGAGGCAAACTGAGGCCGGAGTCGGAGATCTGTGACTGTGAGAGAGGGAAAAGCATTCAGCGTTTGGGGGAAAAGGAGGCAGTTTGAATCTTGCTCTCTGACCCTGCAACCTTAGGCAAATAATGGGATCCACGCATGTCTCCCTGATGTCCTCCACACAGCCTGTCAAATCCAGTTTCCTCTGAGATTCTGTGATCCCGAGGATCCACGTCTGGGTTCTTTCTGCTACATTGCCCTGCCTCTGTTTCCCATAGATGTATTTTGGTATGGTGGTGGCTTGGCCCAGCCTTCTTGCAGGCCCTCTTCTTAGTGATCCCAGAATGGCGTGCCTGCACCAAAGAACTGCCAGCATGACACCCTCACACCAAAGAAGGCACTGGCACAGGGCTGCCCAGCATGGGATCCTCACACCAAAGAAGGCACTGGCACAGGGCTGCCCAGCATGGGATCCTCACACCAAAGAAGGCACTGGCACAGGGCTGCCCAGCATGGGATCCTCACACCAAAGAAGGCACTGGCATAGGGCTGCCCAGCATGGCACCCTCACACCAAAGAAGGCACTGGCACAGGGCTGCCCAGCATGGCACCCTCACACCAAAGAAGGCATTGGCACAGGGCTGCCCAGCATGGGACCCTCACACCAAATACAGTGCTGGCACAGGGCTGCCCAGCATGGCACCCTCACACCAAAGAAGGCACTGGCACAGGGCTGCCCAGCATGGCCCACACACCAAATACAGAGCTGGCACAGGGCCGCCCAGCATGGTGTGCCTGCATCAATGAGCAAAAGCAAAGTCTCAGCAGCTCAAAAGAGCAGAAAGCTGCACAGATCTGGGCCATCTCCATTCCCAGCGCTCCCACGGACCACTTGTGTCCGAGCTGGGGCAGAGCCTTCCGAGCTCATGATGGTGTGGCCGGCCATGGTGGGCACTCTGGCCCTTCAGTCCAACATCAGGGCGCCATTTTGGTCCTCCTGCAGAATGGACAAAAACCAATTGTATCTATTGATGAACTCCCAAAGGGGGAAGTTTGAAAAGTAAGCTCCATTTTTAGGAATAAAAGAGAAAAGAAGGAAGGGAACAAGGAAGGAAGGGAGAGAAGATCAGGGAGGAAGGAGGAAAGGAGGATTTAAAGAGGGGAGGAAAGAAAGGAAGCCCAAGGAAGGAGGCGCTGGGCAGTGCTGCCCTGATATTTCTCATTTAATCCTCACAACAGCCTGGGAGGGAGGTGCTCATGCTGTCATTTTACGGGTGAGCAGGGTCACTCAGTTAGGAAATGACTGAGGCTGAATTTGAATTCAGGGCTTCATGGTTCCAGGCCCAGTGCTCTGTCCATTGTGCCTGGCATCTCATAGAATCATATGGCTTTATAATGGATATAATCATATAGATTAGAATGAAAAATTATCTTGTTCTTGTTCAGGATCTCATTTTTTAATGCATGAGGAACATGTGGATTAGTATTCAGAAAAGTTGTGCCCAAGGTGTCACAGGAAGCAAATACTAGAGCTCAAATTCACCCTGAGTCTCAAGGAGGAAGGGGAGGAGCCGTACCTTGCCATCCATCTTCAACATCTCCTTTGAGCCTCATTACATGGAGCCAGGTTGTGCAATGGGTAGAGCTCTAACATAGCAGGAAGATCTGAGTGTGACTGCCTCAGACACAAGCTGAATTACCCTTCTGCCTCAGTTTCCTTATTTGAAAAATGGGGATAATAATAGTCCCTGTTTCTCAGGATTGAGAATGCCGTGGATGCCATGAGAGGATGCTTTGAAACCTTAAAGCCTTACATAAATCCCAGCTTTTATTAGTTTTTCTTGACCTAAGAGGCAGTAGGTGGCCCAGTACATGGATTGTAGGCTTGGATTCAAGAAATCCTGACTTCAGAACTGGCCTCGGACACTTAGGAGTACCTCACCTGCTTGCCTCAGTTCCTCATCTGCACAGTGGATGGGAGAAGGAATTGGCCAGCCACTCCAGGACCTTTGCCAACCATCCCCTCCCCCAAATGGAGGCGCCTATGGATAGAAACAGCAAATCCCACCCCAGTGGCAGTGGATTTCACAAACAAGGATCAGTGGCCCGGGCTAAAGGGCCTGGGAAGAAGAGTGGGTTCCCTTGGGTCTCACCGGCTGGAGGAATCTGTCCTGGCTCTTGTTCGCATGTCTGGTGGGGACGGGGAGGGCCAACTGCTAGGAAGATGAAGTCAGGGGCCCAACAGGAAGGTCTGGGGTCCCTCTTGATCCCCCGGGTCAGTTTTACCTCTGGCCTTCTCGGTTTCCCAATCGTTGACTCTTGGGACATAAAAGACATTCATTCTCGCCCCCAGACGGTGGATGTGAAATGAACAAGATTGATTCTCTATCATATTTTATTGATCCTTTCTTACAGATGGAAGGAGTTTCAGGGCCTCTGGGTGAATGACATCTTCCTCTGCTGGCATTTTCATGTTCTTGGAACAAATTTGGAGACACCCACTCGAGCCTTTGTGCCCCGTGACAGCCGAAGCTGCTCAATCTGGGGCAGAAATATCAAAATGATGATTTGCCAATTTCTACTGGCTGGGAGGGAGGGGAGATAAGGAGCTGAGGCACCTTAGGGCCTTTCTCTTCGGTCTCTGGGCTCTTCTGCCGGACAGACCGCGGAGCCGCCGGCCTTCGCCATCTTGCCTCCCTTGCAAAGTGGCCAGAGATGCCAAAGCAGGCTGATCTCACTCTTCTCCCTGTGAAGTGTGGGCCCGGGGAGCAGCTCCTGTGGGAAGGGGCTGTCCGGAGCTCCGAGCCAAGCGTCGAGGGGTGTCTCCCGCCAGTCCAGCTGAGGAGGGAGGCCCCGGCCTTTCTGTTCAGCACCCAGAGAGCATCTTTCATTGTTTTGCTTTTTTGGGGGGAGAGGAGATGGGGGGCCAAAAAAAGAGGAAGAAAAGTGCAGTTATTGAACTCAGCATGGGAGACAATCTGAGAGCGGATCTTCATCAATCAGATTAACTACTTTCTGAGATGAAAGCAGACGAGACGCAGTGTGAGGCCGTGCAGATATTTATCACAAGCCATATTAATAACCACTTCCAGCCTCCTCCTGACAGTTTCATCTTAGCTTCCATGTTTAACATTTGAGCATCATATGTTTTTGTCAGGATGAAGCTACTAAGAGCATCAATTAATTAATTCCTCTGAAGTGTGGCCTGGAAAGGTAATAAAGTGACATCCCCTAAGGCCAGGACCAGGGAAGGGAAGCAATGGGTTGCAGAGAAACAATTTGTTACTCTGAAAAGAAATTCGAAGCCAAAAAATTAAAAAGGCAAATAAAAATTTGGGGATGAAGTCATTAAAATAAGGATGCACTGGGTTTATTTTCATAAACCGCCAGTCTTGCATATCTGTATGTATGTGGTCATGAATGGGCTCGTTCCCAACCGCCAAATCCGGGCCGTGGGGCCGCCGACTCTCCACGCCCGCCCGTGCAGGAGGAGCTCACACACGCACAACTGCATGAGGGAGAAACAAATGCATCCTTTATTTCTTGCCTTCCAGAAGCAGGAAGAAGCAGGGCGAGGTGGACTTTAGGTTATTAATATCACCTTCCCTGCTGCCACTGAGAAAATTAATGTTCTGCTTTAGAAGCTGGCCCATGGTAATGAACTCTCCCCATGAGGCCCCACAGAGGGTGCAGATGGAGTATGACGGTGTTCCTGCCAGATGTTCCTTCCATGCATCCTGCAGTCTCTTCTGCCACCTCCACTTCCCAAAGAGCACATCCGCGTTCCGAGCTGGGCGGCCCTCATTAGGCTGATTGGATGTCAGAGGCTGGCAAACCTGGGCAAAGGAGGTGTTTCTTGGCAGAGTGTGAGGCGAGGCCCCGAACGACAAATGCGTAACCATGACGATCACAATGTGACGGGCCATCTTCCTCATGATAAACCCAGGAAGCAGCTTGTGCAGGGATGATTGTCCCCATTTTATAGGTAGAGTAACTGAGGCTCAGAGGGGAAGAATGGTTTACTAACTATTATACACCAAAGCTGAGAGATTGGGAAAAGAAAGAGATGGAAAGCTGGCTGGTTAGAACTGAGCCTTCAGTAATTGGATGATGAAAATGATCTGCCTAGGGAACTTTATGGGGACAGAGAGAAGTTAACAGCTGAGTAACAGCCCCTTTCTTTGGCAGACACATCTAAAATCAGGTCTGTTATGGTGGTCCACTCAGAGGTGTGTGTGTGTGTGTGTGTGTGTGTGTGTGTGTGTTTGTGTGTGTGTTTGTGTGTGTATACATGTGTGTGTGCATGTGTATGCACACGTGTGTGTGTCCTGGACCTCAGATGCCCAGATTGGGGTCATGGCCAGACCATCTTGATAGTCCTAAATCATCCTCCTCCTAAGTGGCTCCAACTTTTTGGTGGCATGGGAACGTTTATACTCCCTGGAAGTGAAGTGGATCAATAGTCTATAGATGAGTTCTTTACTGGGAGGCCCTTGTGATGAGGGTGGAGAATAATACAGCCAAATGCCCTAAACCAGTGGAGGGAATTTATTTCAAGGCAACCTCTTTCTGGGCTGATCTTACACAAAGGAGAGAAGGGAAACCTAGGGCTCAAGACAAGTGATACAGGTGAAATTCTTTCCTTTTAAAAATATATTTATTTATTTCATAAAACATTGCTCAATCACATTAAACATTTTGAACATTCATTTTTTAAATCTTGCGTTTCAAATTCTCTTCTTCCTTCTCTTCCTCCCCCCTCTTTTACCCCTTGAGAAACCAAGCAGCAAGATATCAGTGATACATAGGAAGTCATGCTATTCATTACAGCAATATATCCCAAGGATCATACATTATGACCAGAAATTATTTGTACAAGGAGTGCAGGGTTGCTTCTATATTAGGAAAGCTATCAGCATAATTGACCATATCAGTTACAAAACCCACAGAAATCATGTGATTATTTCCATAGATGCAGAGAAAGCCTTTGACAAAATATAGCACCCATTCTAATTAAAAACACTGGAGAGAATAGGAATAAATGGAGCATAACTTAAAATGATAAGTAATATTTATCTAAAACCATCAGTAAGTATTATCTGTAATAGGGATAAGCTAGAAACTTTCTTAGTATGAACAGGGGTGAAGCAAGGATGCCCCTATGATTTAATATTGTATTAGAAATGTTAGTTTTAGCAGTAAGAGAAGAAAAAGAAATTAAAGGAATTAGAATGAGTAATGAGGAAACAAAACAATCACTCTTTGCAGATGGCATAATGTTATAACTTTAGCAAAGTTGCAGAATATAAAATAAACCCATATAAATCATCAGCATTTCCATAAGTTAACAATAACAGCCATCAGCAAAAGATAAAAGAAATTTCATTAAAATCACCGCAGACAATATAAAATCATCTTGGAAGTTTATCTGTCAAGATAAACTTAAGAATTACATGAACATAATTATGAAATACTTTTCACACAAATCAAGTTAAATCTAAGCAATTAGAAAAAAATATACCAAGACAATATAAAAATGTCAATATATTTGTTCAGTATCATAGTGAACTGCTTTAACACTATTTTATAGAGTTAGAAAAAAGAAACAAAATTTATCTGAAAGAACAAAAGTTCAAAGATTATCAAGCAAATCAAAAAATGCAAAAGAAGGTGATCTAGCCATACCAGATCTCAAACACTATTATAAAGTAACAATTATAAAAACAATCTTATCCTGTCTAAAAACCATAGTGATAGATGAGTGGAGTAGATTATATACAAATCATAATAAATGATTACTATAATCTAATATATGGTAAACCCAAAGATCCAAGCTGTTAGAACAAAAACCCATTATTTAACAAAAATTGCTGGGAAAACTAGAAAACTGTATGGCAGAAACTAGGTGTAGATAAACGTTTCATCCATGCAATAAGATAAGATCAAATTGAGTAAGTAATTTACACATAAAGGAGGTGATAACACAAGCAAATTAAGAAAATAGGGAATAGTTTATCCGTCAGATTTATGGATAAGGGAAGAATTTAGGACCAAAGCAGATACAGAGAGCATCACAAAATATAAAATAGATAATTTTGATTATATAAAGTTAAAAACCAAATGCAACCAAACAAAAGCAATGCAACCAAAAATTATAAGGAAAACAAAAAAAATGCAAAAAATGTCTCTGATAAAAGCCATTTCTCAAATATGTAGGAAATTATGATTAAATTATTAAATTAATAATACAAGTCATTTCCCAATGGATAAATGGTCAAATTCTATAAACAGGCAGTTTTCAGGTAAAGAAGTCAAAGCTGTCCATAGTCATATGAAACAGATGCTCTAAATCATTATAGAGCAGAAAAATGCAAAAATAGCAGAATTGTTAATATGACAAAAGAAGGAAAAGTTTGGATGTTGGAAGCCATGTGGGAAAATTGAGATACTAATGCACTGTTGGCGTAGGTGTGAACTGATCCTATTCTTCTGGAGAACAATTCCAAAGTATGACCAGGTAACTAAACTGTGTATACCCTTTGATCTAGCAATACCACTGAAAGGTCTGTATCTCAAAGAGAGCCTGAAAAAGGGAAAAGGACTCACATGTACCAAAATAACAGCTCTCTTTGTAGTGACTAAGAATTAGAAATCAAAGAGATGCCCATCAATTTGGGAATGGCTAAACAAGCCATGGGATGTGGTAGTAAGAGAACATTATGGTGCTATAAGAACTTAGAGGCAAGATGATTTGAGAAAAACCTGGAAAGACTTACATGAATTGATATATAGTGAAGTGAGCTGAACCAGGAGAACATTTTACACAGTAATAGCAATATTATGTGATGATTAACTATGATAGACTTAGCTCTTCTCAGCAATGCAATGATCCAAGACAATTCAAAAAATCGCATGACGAAAAAGCCTATCCACATCTAGAGAAATGTGGATTGAAGTATACTATTTTCACATTTTTATTTTTTCCTTCTCATGGTTTCCATTTGGGCAGTTTCTTCTTCCTCGAATGTGAAAATATGTTTAACATGATAGCATATGTGTAACCTATATCAGATTGCTGGCTGCCTTGGGAAGGGCAAAGGAGAGAAGAGAGGGGCAAAAATTTGGAATTCAAATCTTCTAAAATGAATGTTGAACTTTATATTTAATTGGAAAAAATACTATCAAGTGGAAAAAAATCTCAGAAAACATGTTTTCATATTGGTCATGTTGCAAATGCGCACACACACACACACACACACACACACACACTATACAAACAAGAAAAAATGAAGAAAGTGAAAAAAGTATGCTTCAATTTACACTGAATTGATCAGTTCTCTCTCTGGATATGTATGAAGTTTTCCATCATGGGTCTTTGGAATTGTCTTGGACTGTATTGATCAGAATACATAAGTCTTTCATATTGGTCCTCACTACAATATTATCATAATTATATACAATTTTCTCCTCACTCTTCTCATTTCCCTCAATTCATATATCTTCCTTTTTTTTTTTCTGATGCATTTCTTATTACACAATAGCATTCCATCACAATCACGTACCACAACTTGTTTAACCATTCCCCACTTGATGGGTATCTCCTCAATTTCCACTTTTTTGCCACTACACAAATGAGCTACTATAAATATGCTTTTTGGTCCAAATAGGTTCCTTTTATTTCTTCTGATTTTTTACTTTTTCTGATCTCCACATAGGAACTTGCTTTGTGTGCTTTTAAGTAAATGTATTTGACATTCAAATAATGTGACCAGCTCATCTAGATCAAGAGGTATAGCCAGTTTGATAATCTTTTGGACATAGTTATACATCGTTGTACTGAATAGTAGGAGCATTTCACAACTTTACCAGTGCTGTTGAATTATTTTGGTCAGGTCCAACTCTTCATGACCCCATTTCTTTCTTTCTTTCCTTTCCCTTTCTCTTTCCCTTCCTCTCTTCTCCTTTCACTTTTCCTTTCCTTTTTCCTTTCCTACTGTAAAGAGTTGGACATTTCCTTCTCTAGCTCATTTTACAGATGAGGAAACAGTAAACAGGATGCCCAGGCTCACATGACTAGGAAGTGTCTGAGGAAGCATGTAAAAGCTTACCCCCTTTTAAGGAAGCTCAGTTCACTGTGTGTTAGGAAAATTTTGTTTGTTTGTGTTGTTTTTCCTGAAACCCAGCCAAATTTGACTTCCTTAGCATTCCTAGATTTGTTCCCTGCTATCAAATAGAACAAGTCGATCATCTCCAAAATGGAACTTTAAAATCAGCTCTCAGGCTCCTGTTCTCTTCAGGACCTAAAAAGCTCCTGTAATTGGCCCATATACGACATAATCTTAAAAATATTCACTATCCTTCTTGCCCTGTGGTTTGTCACTGTGTTTCTAGAATGGACCAGAATGATCCAGTTGTGGAGTTGGACCAAACACAAGCCTCTAGGTATTTAGTTTCTTATGAGAGTGACATTACACAAAGATGAGGTAAAAGTTGACTGATGCCTGCTTTTTACGTGTCTTTGATGATCTAATTGCAAGGGTCAAATAGGCTGTTGAAAATCATCTAACATGCTCATCATTCCATCAATTACCGAGAAGAGTTTCAGTCCCAATATACCCTTACACAGACTTCCAGCCTTAATTATGGCAGCCACATGTGTAACTAAAGAACCTCTGATGATCACTCTTGGCTCCAAACCTTCATGGGAAGCAAGGCATCCTCATTTGGGGGGCCATAATTAGACTGCCATCTGGTTTACGTACTTGTGGTCGAGGGCTCTGCTGACAGAGAAGGGCTGGGGACGAACTGCTCCAAGATGCAATTGAATTGCCTGAATTAAAATATGTTTAATTGTGGGTAAAAATTATGTGAGACAGAATCTATTTCTTCTAAGAGAATTGTCATTATCTAATGTGATTCACATACAACTACATCTATGGATTTGTTTTTTTTTTAAAGAGAAGAGATAATATTTGGAACAGCTTGTGGAATAAGGATTTTATTTGTAATGGTTTTATCCTACCTAAAATGAAATTATTATTGAAAGATGATACTAGCCTCTGAAGTTCAAATGATGTTGATGTTAAGCAGATAGTGTATCAATTACTCAGCTTGAACTGATTCTAGTAACTTTCCAAGGTCAGGGGAAGAAGAACTGTCGCCTTGATGTAACTCATAGAGACCCTTTCACAATTATTCATGATGAAGATGAGCTTTTTAGTTTAGCCATGTTTGCTTTCCTAGGCACTTCCAAGACCTTATGGGTATAGGTTTAGCCCAGAGTACTTTGAATCATTCAGGACGTCTGATCCTGTGAAATTCTAACCTTGACCTTTTCAAAAAAATCCTCTCTAGGGGATCCACTCAGTTTGTTGGACGGCTTCTGGGACCCCTTAAAAGTGGATTCAGTCTACCTCCTCCTTTCTTCCTTTCTTTTCTTTCCATTTAATGCTTTCTTTTTCATCCCTTTTACTCTCTCCATCTCCACTCCAGCAATAAATAGCTTTCCATCAGTTTCTAATTGCAATCTTAAATGAAAGCAAAAACAAAAAGCCAGAACAACAACTATACCTCCCAGGCAAAGTTTTCCCTTGAGACTGCCATTAATTCCATTTCCTGGACAGGTTTTATTTGGAAATAGGAAAGCGGTTTGGGGCCTTGTCTCTTTGCCGAGTGTAAGTAGTGAGTCCTTTGCAAGAAAAGAAAAGGCAGGGAAGATGCTGCTCCTTCATAAAGACTGGGAAAGGGAATTCTCCAGCATTTCTGCCATGGTGCAGTGAAGAAAGGTTAATGGCTGCTCTTGAAAGGGAGAACAAAAGCAGGTGGGGAAGAAAGCTACCTGGGACAATTTAGTGCTTGTTCTCCTTCCTTTGCTGTAATCTCAGACTAGGCAGCCGGTCTCAACATTGCCTGGTTCAGCAAGGCTAGCCTCGTTCAAAACGAGATTTGCTTGTTTCAAAGGAGATTTCCTTGTCTTGCTCTTTACTTTCTGTAATTGAGGCCACCAGAGGCACACAGCTGATCTTTCACATTAAGGAACGTGAATGTTCTACCTGAGGCCATGGAATGTCCAAAGACCTGGGACTTTCTGTGTGAAGGAGGGCATGTTGCAAGTAGGGAGGGCTCACCTCATGGATTAAGACCCTGGAGGAATGGAGCAGATTGCTTTTGTGATGGGGAACCTGGGGCCCTGTGACCTAGCTGCGAAAGACCCTCTTGTCACTTTGTTGTGCTGGCGCTTGCACACAGAAGGTCTTTCCTTACTCCGCCTTTAACAGGCTGAGCGCAGTAGGCAGCATCCCCTAGCCAGAGTGGGGTGGAGGTGGGAAGGATTTCTCTTGCCTAATCATAGTTCCTGGACATTATGTAAGCAGGTATTGTGCGCAACTGAACTTCTAGCTCAAGTAAAATATTTAGAGAGAACCTCATATAGCTGGATGATTATCAGGGATCCCCTGATTGACTTCATCTGGGCCCAAGCTGGGTGAACTCCTGCCATTCCAAAAGCAGGACAGCGCTTTCTCTAACAAACAGAAAAAGCCAGAGACACTACATGGTAGAGCAAGAAAGGACCTCACAGGCATTTACTTCAGTCCACAAGCAGGAATGAAGCAAGGACAGTGAAAAGAAGCAGTGAGATCTCGGGGCCTCCTTGGAAAGAAGGTTTTAGGCCCTTAACCTCTGTTACTTCAGGACATTCCAGCTCTGCTGAAGTTGGGCCACCTTTGTCACTGCAGCCCTGCTTCCCATCTCCATGTTTTCTGTTATCTCCTTGGTTATTGAACCTTAGATCAGAACACTGAGCTTCCTGGGTCTCCCTTGGTCCTTGAGGCCTCTGGGCTTTCTGGCACTGGAGATCTGCTTAGGGTGAGCTGGAACCGGCTTAAACCAGCTCCCCAGTCAGGTGGTCAGTTTTCTATGTGGGAATTTACGCCTCTGAAATTGGTAAATGCTGCAAGTTCAGGTTTGAGCTATTGTCTGGTTGGTTGTCTGCCTCCCTGGATCCCACCGTCTGACCACGCTCCGAGGAAGTTCCTGCAGCTCACTTTCCGGGGACGTTTTCTCCCTCACCCGAATGGAAGCCCCTTTCGTGGAACATTTGTTTCTTTCCCCCCATTTCTGACTTCCATTTCTTGGCATCTAGCACAGGTTCTGTCTGTATTGAACTGATCTATGTTTATTGAATGCTAAGCCTGGGGAGCAGTCTAACATAATAAGATGGATGTGTAGGGAAGAATGGCAGCTGGGTGGCTCCAGTGGAAGCTTTGCCTAATTAGAGCACAATCACAATGGTCCAAGGGAGACCTAACAAGGGCCTGAACTAATTTGGTGATCAGGTGACAGAAGAGATGGAGACGGGTGTGAGAAATGCTGTGCAGCCATAGTCACAATTAGGGAATGAGCTCTAGCCACTGACTTGCTTTGGGGGAGGAGGAAAAAGGGGGAGACTGGAAACTTTGGTATCCTTCTTGTTTTCTTCCTCCCATTCTCATCATTCTCTATCTCTGTCTCTGTCTCTCCTTCCCTTCCTCCCTTTGCTTTGTATATTTATTTCTGCCCTTAATGCTCTTTTATCATCCATACCTGCTGTATAGAATAATAATTACCATGACGTATACTTGTAACCTGGGGCAACTGTCATTATTTCAACACTTTAATCAGTACTGACTTTCTGGGTGTGACCATCCCTCCTCAGTTACAGATTGCAGCCCTTTCCTTCTTCATCTTTGAGAAGTTGTTTCATGAGTGCCTGAACATGATAAAAAATCCTGCCTTCATCAGTTCTAATCATAAGTTTTCCTGGATTTAGCTTGGCTAATTCTTGTGATCACAGTCCATTGTCATACCTACACAGCATTTATTTCATGTTAGTAAGACCCAAAGAGTGCCCCTAGAAGGGCCTTCAGGCGTCCAGGATCACTCAGTCCCAGGATGGAGAATCAGTGGCAAAATAATACATACAAATAGTCTGATTTCGTGCACATCCTCTTATCTGGGCTTTACAAAAAGTACATGAGGGAGCCTTTTCTCCACTTTTATTCTGTTTTGTTGATGGGGACGCTGAAGCTCAAAGATTCTAATTGACTTGCTCAGGAGCAATCAGGTAATATGGTACGAGTAGGATTTCATTTCAAGCCTAGTAGCTTCTCTTCTAAGCCGCACTCTTTTTGTGAGGTAGCTACCGAACAATTATATAAACAAACCAAATAAAAACGTTTCCACAAAACCCTTATCATTACAAAAACCGCAAGAACAACGTTGCTGTGGCATTCAATGAATTTTCCTGATTGGCTCTGTACAGTGCTAACTTCATTATTTTTGCATGTTTTGCCCACTTGTTTTCTTCATTTTCTCTCTGTAACATCCCTGGGGAAGAAAAAATAAATCATTTTACCTGGTAATCTGTTTGAGGGGGGTTGGGAAGTGACAACCACATTAGAAGGAAAGGTTTGCTTCGGAGGAAACAAAGAACAGACTTGGGTAAGTTGTATTTTCATGATATTTTGAATTCATACAAACTGGAGGATTATTTATGACTTGGTATCATCCCAGCTTACACAGTTTTCTGTGCAATTTCCAGCTTGTTCTTCCTGAACCCTTGAAGCTAAGGACCAGAATCAGAGCTTCTTCCTTCATTTTATTTAAAAAAAAAAAGGTCCTTTTTTTTTCTTTATTTTAGTCAAGCAGAAGGAACCCCAAATGCACATGAGTGAGATGTTTAAAAATTCTGAATTAAAGCTTTCACTTTATGATCAGAAACCTTTGCAGTTCCAGGCTTTTTGCCCCTCTCTCTGTCCCCATCCCTGAGCCCTGTGAGACTAACTGGAAGAGAAGCACTCTACCCCTGAGCTCGGTCGATTTGACAAATGATTTGAGCAGAAAGGATGATGGCCTGCATTGGCTTAGGGAGTCCTAGAGGTGGAATTCTCTTCTTGCCTCCTTCATCCTGTCTGGTTTTAAAGGCAGAGGCCCAAAATGAAGGATTGGGGATTCATGCCACAGGAGGAATTGTTTCAAGAATTGGGGTTGCTGTGGCCTGGAGGAGAGAAGATGTAAGGGGTAGTATGATTGCTGCTGTTCAGTCATTTTAGTCTCTTCTGACTCTTTGTGACTCCATTTGGGGTTTTGTTGACAGAAATGCAGCAGTGGTTGCCCATTTCCCTCTCCTCATGTTACAGAGGAGGAAACTGAGGCAAACAGAGTGAGGTGTCTTGCCTGAGGTCTCCCAGCCAGTAAGTATCTAAAGCTGGATTTGAACTCAAGAAGATGAGTTTTACTGACTTGAGACTTGGCATTTTATCCACTGTGTCCCCCTCACTGGAGGGTTTTGGGTGAAAGCAAGGTAACCTTTGTTGTTATTGGAAGGACAATCCTTGCAGCTACAAGACAGAGAGGTTACAATGCTGAATTTGACACTGTTTTATTGTTGCCTTAAACACTAGCTGTGTGGTCTGGGCAAGTTACTTTGATACTCTCTGACTCAATTTTCTTATTTGTAAAAAGTGGTTAATAGCAGAACCCAACTTTCAGGACTGCTGTAAGGATCCAATGAGAAAGCACGCACAATTCTGTGAAAATTTATGTTGCTCTATAGAAGAGCAATTATTATTACAATTAATTATTAATCTATTTTTAAAATATATTTTAATTTGGTTTGGACTAGATAACCAGGGGCCCTTCTAGATCTGAAAATATATCTGTGATGTCAAATCAGATATTATTAATTGTTTGTAAATCTTAACACACTATTGTCATTCTCCTTTACTGCACACAGCATGTGGATCTGGTGAATTTACGGGTCGCCCTTCCCCCAAATTCTCTCCTGTCCAAAATCTTCCATGAAACTACTGTTTGTTGTTGTAGCCATTGCTATCTCAGAACTCATCCTGAAAGATCTCAAGCTGGGCAATATTCCTTTCTCAGCTGTGAAATTTGTGTCATTTTGTATTTATAAATCCCCCTGGCTCTTTAAACAATAAATTCTCAAAGATATGTGGAAGCAATCTATATCTGTAATATATGGATATGTGTGTATCTGTGGCTATATACACATATATATAATATGTATATATATATATGTGTATATATATATATATATATCTGTGGATTTATACACACACACACACACACACACACACACACATATACATAATATATATCTGTAGATTTTTAGAGTCCATAGCTAGACAGCATAAAGGAAAGCTATTTATGTATATTCATTTTTCTTTCCATTTATTAATCTGTTTGTTTAATTAATTAAGTTGGTTAATTAGAGCTGTGCCTTGTTGTCTTCTGAGGAAAGTCATACTTTGAATATCAAACTACAGCTTTCCCTTTTTTAAAAAGGCTTTCACTGATATTTTCTGTTTTCTATGTCACCAAAGTGTCCTTCCTTCTCTTCTCCTTCCCAGAGAACCATCCCATGTGACAATTCCTAATTTTTTTGGGGGGGGGAGGAGGAGGAAAAGAGAAAAAACAAACAAACAAACAACTGATCATACACTGAGAAAATCCAACAATAGGTGGGATAGGTCACCCCTTGAGGTTTCTACCTGTAGGAGGGAGGTTGGGCTACACATTCAACTCCCTTCCTGTGATTGGAACTGTTCTATATAATGCTGTTACATTTGTTTTTGATTTTGGAGTGTGTGGTTGTTTTCATTTGATATGGCTGCAGTTGCTGCCTTGGTCCTGCTGACTTTATTCTGCATTGGTTCCTAGAGACCTTTCCATGTTTATCCATAGTCAGAGTGCAGTAAGAGTCCATTCATGGACTAAGATTGGCTTATACTTTCCCCAATTAATGAACATCTATTCTTTCAATTTTGAGCAATCATAAAAAGTACAGATATTATTCTCTAAGGTGGATGCAGACATTTTTCTTATTGATGGATTCCTTAAGGCACAAATTCAGTAACAGTCTGATTCAAAGAAAAGGAAAATTTTAGTCAGGTTTTTGCATAATTCCAAATTGCTTTCCAAAATCTATGGACCATTTCCCAGCTCCACCAACAATATATTAATGTTCATGTCTTTCCACAAGTTTCCCAAGGTGGATGGTGGGACTTGAGGGTCATTTCCCCAATTTTCAGGGTATGGGAGGAATCTTCAGGGTAATTCTTAGTGATTTGGATCGTTTGTTTTTTCATGTAGTTGTAAATATTTTGCAATTCTTTTGAGAATTGTTTGCTCACATCCTTTGATTATTTGACTATCAGAGAATGATTATTGGTCAATATATTTATTCATTATTTCTACATTTGGATACCAAATCTTTACCAGAGAAATTTGATACAAAGTCATTTTTTCCCCCACTTGACCATTTCCCTTCTTCTCCTGCATGCATTCATATTGTCCATGCAGAAGGTTTTCAGGTCTAAGTTGTCCTTTTCTTTTCTAAACAGAATTTTGTTGTTCCTTCATGAACAATTATGTTCCTTCAGTTATTTTACATTCATATTTTCCCCCTTTTAACAAGAGACTCTGTTCCCACTGGCTCTTTCTCTTCTTGTTTGATATTTTTCTTCTCCTTTCCTTCAAGTCTGGTTGTTAATTTTTAAATTAAATGTTTGTGCCATTTCCCAAAAAAAGAATTTCTCCCATTCTTTTCTCTGGACCTCATTCTCAAATTTATGACTTCTCTCATTATCTGATTTCTTCTTTTCTCTTTGTTGTTTATACCATCAGATGTTTCGAGGTATCTATTCTGAGCTATCTCCCCTATGAACTTTCTGCCACTATCTTAAAGACTTCCCCATGGATTCCCCTTTTCCACTTGATCTCATTTCCAGAATAGTACCAACTACTACAGATGTTAGAGAGGACACTGATCCCTTCTCCATCATGTCCTTGATTATTCAGCTCACCATTGATCTTTAGTTCCATCTTACTGACTTTATTTTGATTGCCCAGAAATCTCCTCCCTGTGTACATGCTGTCTCACTCAGTTGCCAGTTTCCCAGACTACTCCAAAACAAGTCGATTTTTTGTACACTAAATCCCCCAGTGTAAGGTTCTCATCTTCTGTCTCTCTTCACTCATAGGAGTATTTGTCAGTCTTATTTGTCCTCTTATCTCCAAAGTAGGGCCTCCTTCCTTTCCCCTGCTTTTCAATCTTTTATCTCCCTCCTCTTTATCTCTCTTGTAGGCTCTTCTCTTTTGAAGACCACAGAGGTCATCTTCCCCTCATCGCTAGCCTCTGATATAATCCAGCAGATCATTTTCTCCTTTTTCTCCCCTTCCATGTTGTAATGCAGTCCCCCCAAAGAAGCACTCGCTTGAAGGTGGAATATCACCAGATTTTATCCATAATACCCACTGTCTGTCTCTTCACTGTCACCTCTGCCAGATTTCTACCTTTACCCCATCTTCTTGGATACATTTAGAAAATGGCTTACTAGTTTCTCTGCTGTCACTCTGTTACTGTTTGCTGATGCATTTGTTTTCTCCAACTGCATTTATCTTGTTTAGAGTGTTCAAGAGGCAAGTAATGTCTCTACTTCTGCTTTTCTTTCTAAAAGTGTTTCAGATGCTTAGGAATTTCATATCCATCTATTGTCCTGAATGATTAAGGACAGGTTTGCAGAATAGATCAACCACTTATTCCATTTCCTCCTCCTTTTTCTTTTCTTTTCTTTTTTTTTATTATAGCTTTTTATTTACAAAACATATGCATGGGTAATTTTTCAACATTGACCCCTGAAAAACCTGTTCCAACTTTTCTCTTCCTTTCTCTCACCCCCTCCCCTAGATGGCAGACAGTTCAATACATGTTAAATATGTTAAAGTATATGTTAAATACAATATATGTATAACATTTATACAGTTATCTTGCTGCACAAGAAAAATTGGATTTAGAAAGTAAAAAAAAAAAAACAAAAAACAAAAAACAAAAAACAAAAACCAAACCAAACCCAAGAACTTGTACTACATTATTTGAATAGCCTTTCCTTTTTCTTTGAAAGTCTTTCTTCTAATGAGTTGTGGAAATTCTTGTTTCTGAATTATATTGTTAAATTTAACTGTAAAGTGTCTTTGAGTTTTCATCCTTTTTTGTTTGTTGTGTGGAGGTGATTTGTAAATTATTTTTAATACAATCTCATTCATTTTGTTTAGAAATTGTGGGCAGTTGTATTACTGTGTTCATTATGGTGTTAAGAATTTTTGTCCCGTCATATTCTGGGAAACCTTTGATCCTTGAGATATCTTTGCATTTCCTATTTTTGAGTCAAATAAGGTTTGCATAAAAAGAGCATATTTTGTTTTAATGTTAGGCTCTCTTCCTGCTCACTGTTTTTATGTCTCTTCAGATTGTCCTTCCAGATGGATTTTATCATTTGTTTTTACCCTGCTAAGGTAATCCTTTGCTAGTTTGATTGGTATTAATAGATTGACAATTAAGTAAGTTGATATATTATTATTTTTACTGTATTGGCTTGGTCTACTTAATTAGTATTTCTCCAATTACTTAAATCTGCCTTCATTTGCATTTAGAGTATTTTGTAGTTGCATTTATATCTTTTCTGTATTTATCATGGTAGGTAGACTCCCAAGAATTATACATATTCTTTAGTTATTTTAGATGGATTATTTCTTTATTAGATTATTACATGTAGAGTATCTTTTTCAGTGCCATTGCTCTATGTTCATAGGGATACTTGGGTGGGTATATATGACCTATCTAGGCCTATCACTAATTGAGAAGTATGCCAGTCTTGTATTTCAGGGATCTATGAATTTATCAGCACAAGCTTTCCTTTGACTAATACAACTCTTGAGTCAGTACAGGGTAGTTAAGAGTCTCCTTGGCTTGACAACTTATCCCATGGATGGCCAGCCTGGAGACAGACCTGGAAAAGGCTGGCTCTTGCACCGAGGGCAAACAGCCCCAGATCTCAGCTCAGATTCTTTCCAGTTGAGACTGTTCTCAATTTACGACTCCAGAATGGTTAATAGTAGCCAAAAGCTCTAGATTATGACTCTGGTCAGGTATCATCTGGAGATTTGTGGTCAATTCTGATTGTCACAGCTTGGATGGGACAGCAAAAAGTTGAAGGTGTCCAAAAGATAATCAGATTGATGGGGGAAGGATTAGAATTGATGTTCTATGAAGATGAATTGAAGCAAGTCAGTATGAGAGGCAATATATCCTAGTGGATTACATACTGGACTTGGATTATAGAAGGACCGAGTTCGAATTACACACCAGACCACATTAGCTTTATGAATCTTGAAAACTGTTCTTCTTCATTCAGCCTGTTCACACATTGGGGAAATGATAATAATAAAAGCATTTCCTTTCTGGGTTGTTTTAGGAGGCTCACCTGAAATGACATTCAGAAAGTGAAGTACAAACTTCAAAATACTCTAGAAAAGGCAGCTAGAGAGCAGTTGCCTGGGGATTTGATAACTGGGTCAGATCTTTGAAAGGCTATCACTTGGGAGAGGCTGGACTTGCTTGAACTTTTTTGCCTTAATCCCAGAGGGAAGAATGAGAAGCAATGGCTGGGAATTGAGAGAGAGACAGATCAAAAAAAAAAAAAAATGCAGCTCTCTAACAATTTGAGGTACTTACACTAGAACGGGTTGCCTCAAGAAGTGATGAGTTTCCCCTCAAAAGAGCACTTCAAATAAAAGACTAACTGACCCTATTTCATGCTTGTTAGGGTATGTACTGGCCTAGACATCCACTGAGACTCCTTTGAACTTTGGGGTATGTGTAAAGAAGGGGGAGGGTGGGAATAAGTGAATTTCTACAGTGATATGCAGGTTGTATCCATGTAGTGCATGTTCAGTTTCTCCCCAGGTGATGTTAAATTAAAAAAAAAAAAAAAAAAAAAGCATTTTCATAGTCAGCAACCAAGGCTGTCTCTTCTCCCAGCTAATGTTCACTGTGCAGATTGCTAAAAACTGCCTGTGCTCTATTCCCATTGCTGGAAAATCACAACAATGGAATCCAACCCAACATACTCAGAGCTTTAGAAAAGATGATTGAGAGAGATAGCAAAAAAGAAAAAAAAATAACCAGTGATTTGCATGTGAATAGGATTTAGACAAATGTGAATGAAAAAGCTACATTATTATGGAGCCACAGGAGTGGGGTGGGGTGGGGAGGTGGTGCTAAAACTTCCAAATACTTGAAAAAGACCCCAGAGACTGGCACATTTTTGGGTGATGCTTCAAAGTCAGTGAGAAGAAATGAATCCTGAAATATCTCTGGAAATGGAAAGTCCATCACTGAACTGGGAGCATGGGCATTTTAGCTAGCTCAACGCCATCATTGGGTAGTTTGCTCCATTTCACTGAAAATAGAGCCCCTGCTTGGTCTGGGAGACTCATCTTGATGGCTTTCCTGGATAATGAACCCCTGTTGCTAGTCTTTGATTGTTCTCACTGTATCCTGGGTTCAGGATATATTATATATATGACTTTGCTTTCCATATATATATATATATGACTTCGCTTTCCCAAACTGGATCCAATTATAGTCTTTAAAAGTCTCTAAGAGGGTTTAATGACTTTGAATGACAGTAAGTACATCCAAATTATTTTGGAAAACATTTCTGGGCTTTAGAGAGAAATTGTGATTGACGGGTGAAAATAAGAAATATTCTAGCTCTCTGTTTCATAGAATGTTAGAGCTGGGGACAACCATCTCATAGTGTAACACCTGGATTTTCTTAAGGAAAAAAAGAGGTCCGGGAAGGGGAAAAGGTTCTCCCACAATTCTGGATTCATGATTTGAAGCCAGGTCTTTCTTTCTCTGCTGTGCTATGTAGAACCACCCTCAGTGATGTTCAATGTACAATGTTTTGCCTTGATATACACTGACTGTGCTGGCAGGCAAGTAATTCTGATGACTTTGATTTAGCCTTTGGCCCCATTTTGTCCTCCCTCCAGGCTGTCTGTTTTGAAGCTGCACATTTCTGTATCAGAGGTTTTGAGACTAAAGACTTTTTGGAGCTTCTGTGCTTGGAAGTTTCGAATTTTCAAGAACAGATAAATAAAACAGGGAGTGCAAACTGAGAGCCCCTAGCTATACACTCGCTCTGTCTCTTTGTCCTTCTCTCCCTTTTCCATGGCTGGGTGTGTGTGTATGTATGTGTGTGTGTGTATTCAGATCAGGCATTCATAGCAGTTGAGTATCCCCTCCTTTCCAGCAGGCTATCACAAGAAGATTGGCTTTGAGAAGACCAGGCCAAGGGGGCAGCTGTGATCCACTCACTGTTTTTGGTGACGGCTTTAAAATTTCTCTACATATGTTCTTACAGATGTGTGGGGAAAGCTCAGAGCTGAGGTGACATTAATCAGCATCTTTAGGGGAAAAAAATCCTCATGAACACTCACTAGTTTATTTCAGTTAAGTCATGGCAATGTTGCAATACCCCATCTTTCTTCGTCCTCCCTACAGTGCACATTTAAGGGTAAGTTGGAATGGAATTAATCTATAGATTCATTAGGAAAATTTGGCTCATATTTTGTTAGTTATTGCAGTTCCTGATAACTCCTAATAGGACAATCAGCAACGGTTCCGTTGCATGTTGATTTCTGAAGGTAAAAGTACAGGATACACCCGATTGTTCTTTAGTTGATCATTTCAGGCCATAAGAATTTGTGCATTTTTGCTTTTAGTGGTATTTCTTACTTCTTGATACTTCTGCTTCCCTTAGTCTAGTTTCCCTTTCATCTGATTCTGACCATTTTACTTAAATTCAGTTCACTTTGACTTAGTTTACATGACAGCAGACAAATGTTTTTAACAAGAAATGAAGCAGCAATTTGGAAAGTGACCTTTATTTTCTTGAGGTAAAAGTAAATTTTAGCTTCTTTCTGGACTCTGGAGGTGTTCCAGCAGATGTGTCTAATTCGGAGAGTTTGGAGGGGAGGATCTCATCAGTCTCTCCCTGTCTCCTTTAAAGTTTGGTGAGTGGGAGAGTCTAGGAAGTACTGAATTTGCCATCAAGGATCTGGTTTGAACCAGGGAAGTACCGGCAAAATAGGTAGAAATTACAAAGCATTTGACTTGATATCCACAAAACAGCAGTGCAACCTTTTATTTATTTATTTATTTTTGTCACACAGAAAATGGGCAGCTTTCAGGGGGATCACTTTTTCTTTTAAGGGAAGTGCTCAAACTGAGTCATTATGGTCACTTGCCAGTTTTTTTTTTTCCTGTTGTAGACTATGAGTTTTTTATTTTATTTTAATTTAATGGTCTATCATTTCCCCAATTTCATGTAAAAATGATTTTCAACATTCATTTTTGTAAGATTTTGAGTTCTGATTTTTTTTCTCCTTTACCTTCCCTCCCCAAGACAACAAGCAAGGTTGTTGATGCACATACATTATACATGCACAGTCAATTTCTAATATATTTCCATATGAATCATGTTGGAAAAGAAAAAATCAGAATAGAAGGGAAAAATCATGAGAAAGCAAAACAAAACAACAACAAAAAGGTAAAAATAATATGCTTCAATCCTCATTCAATCTCCAAAGTTCTCTTTCTGCATGTGGATGGCATTTTCTATCCAAAGTCTATTGGATCACTGTATTGCTGAGAAGAATCAAGTCTATCACATTTGTTATCACATAATCTTGCTGTTACTGTGTACAATGTTTCCTGGTTCAGCTAGCTTCACTCAGCATCAGTTCATATAAGTCTTTCCAAGCTTCTCTGAAATCAACCCGTTAATCATTTCTTATAGAACAATAATATTCTATTACATTCATATACCATAACGTATTCAGCCATTCTTCACCTGATGGACATCCACTCAGTTTCTTTGCCCCTATAAAAAGAGGTACTACAAACAATTTTGTACACATGGGTCCTTTTCCATCTTTGAATGATCCCTTTGGGATCTGGACCCAGTAGTTGTACTATTGGTTCAAAGGATATGCAAAATTGAATGGCCCTTTGGATAAAATTCCAAATTGTTCTCTAGAATGGCTGGATCAGCTCTATTGATGTTTCAGTTTTTCCACATCCCATCTACCATTTATCATTATCTTTTCCTGTTATCTCACCCATGATAAGTGTGAGGTAGCACCTCAGAGTTGTTTTAACTCTTGATCTCATGTTTGTGATCTAGGAAAAATCACTTAAATTCTCTGGGATGTAGTTTACTAGCCTGGAAAACTGGGGGGAAGGTTATAACTCTAAGATCCTTTCTAGCTCTGCCTTTAAGATCTTATAATATTTTCCACTGAGATGAGATTTTTTGATGGATTCATGTTTGTGTACCAGATATGATGCCTTGGTGGGTAATCAGCCAGGTTACAAATAGTCAAGCAATAGAGGAAAGGACAAAACACAGAAGACCCAATAATAAAATATGCCTTGGAAGATCTAATCTCCTTTCTGCCTAAGCCTCAACCATTTTAATGAAAAATGGGCACAGCATGCTATATTAAACCATTCCATTAGAGGACATTCAGGTATTAATCAGGATTTACAAAGCTGATGTATTCCATTGCTCATTGATTTCAGAGTTTGGGCTTTTGATGGAAAAGTGCTAATGTGTGAGCTCTGTATTCAGGTAGTGGCTCATTTTTATCCTTTGATAGATTTCATTTAAAATCATTTTCGGGCATAAATCACTCAGTGCTTCTACAAGCTTTTACTCTTCCCCACTGACCTGAGCAAGAGTTTGATCTACATCTTTGTGTGTTCCACATCATTTCCTTCTGGAGATTACGAGGCCAGGTTCAGGAGCCAGTGAGGTCGAAGGTCAAGTGATCTTCATGGGGAGACTGCCAAATTCCATCCAGCAATGACTTCAACTTCCTATTATGCCTTCATCAGTATTTGACAAATTCCCTCCAGAGCGCTATAAATTAATGTGAGTTATTTTAATTAAGGCTATATAGTACTTCACAAAAGGAATACTAACACACAGGGCTTCTGAAAACCATCAATTCTCAAAGTAATAGAGTAAAGTGGCAAGTCTTCCCCCTCCCACTTGTCTGGGGGATGCCAACTCTGGGGGTGGAAAAACTGGGCACAAATCATCATCCAGCAGCCACAATACATTTGGGAGGAATTCCAAATGAGTCTTTTATTCTCGACATTTCTATTCTTAAAAAAAAAATAAACGTCTTTGTATTTTTAAATTAAACACATAGAAGTCATATACAGACATATATCAAGGATAAATGATTCTTTAAAATTTTAACAATGAAGTTTTTGTCTGAAGTTATTTTCTACCAGCATTCTTTCAGAGGAATTATCCCCAATGTGATTTGCTTAGTCAAATATATCACATTACTTTCTAGGAAATAATGTTTCCTTCTCTGATAGTACTTTGTTAGTTATGTCAGGCAATGGATAAACACGAAATAAATGCTTACTAGATGCCGGGAACTTTGTGAAATCCAGGGAAAATAGAAAAGGACAAGAATTGTTCCTGCTCTGTGTTCCTAACCTCCCAGAGAAGACATTTGAATAAATGGGTCATCATGAATAAATAGTAACATACAAAATGCTTTTGGAGTAGATTGAAGGAGAAGGCACTAGTAGCTCAATGGAGGAGCAAAAACCTCTTGAAGAAGTGGAAAAACCAGGAATGAAGGCAGGAGTGAAGCCAGAAGTGAAGGCAAGAGTGCCAAGAGAAGGAGTGAAGAGGAAGAGCGTTTCAGACAGGACAGACATTGAAGCAAAAGGGGAGGACAGGGGAGTTGGAGTGTCATTTGTGAGGAATATCAAGTGGGCACTTATGGCACCACCAAGAGTATGTAGAGGGTAGGTGAGGGTCAGTGCTATATATATATAGGATATATAGGTCAGAGATTCACTTTCCTAGTAATTGTAAATGAACCCATGTAAAAGCATAAGATAATTCAAGAACAGGGGGGTCAGGGTAGAGCTTTGGGGATTACCTGAAGTTAATTGACCTGCTTTGGATAAAGAGCCTGTAAAAGAGGATGAGAAAGATAGAATAGACAGATTGGAAGAAAATCAAAGGAAAGAGAGTCACAGAATCCCAGAGAAAAGAGAATATTCAGGAGGAGAAGGTGATCTCCAGTGTTACAGCCACATAATCACAAATTGAGAAAAAGTCAGTAGATTTGACAATTTCTAGATGACTGATAATTCTGGAGAATAGTTTCAGTGACAGGGTAGATTGCAGAGAACTTAGAAGATAGTGAGAAGGGAGGGAATTGGGACACTGAATAGAAATGGTGTTTTTTTTTTTTTTCCAATGAGTTTTGATGAAGAGCTATTGGACAATAATGGAGGATATCTTGAAGGTTTTAAATTGGGATTGATATGGATGCTGGCAGCTTTGAAGGAACCAGTAGATGGGGAAAAGATGGAAGATTATAAAGAAGGTGGGTGAAAGAGAGGGGGTAATCCACAGGTGAAGATGAGATGGGATGGGATTGTGAAGTCTGGGCTAGCTCCCTGGAGGCCTCAGGAACAGCCGGAGTCAGGATAAGCAAAAGTCCTGGTCTTTTGGGGGAGGAGTGAAGGAGATGGACAAAACTACCAGGAGTTTTTCCAAGGATCTAGAGTCCAGAATCTCCACACTTTTTCTCCTCTCAGTCCTGCGGCCAAATGAAGTTCTATCACCTCTCTCCTTCCACTCCCTAATCCTTACCTACAATTTTGGCATTGAGCCAGCATTAACTGTGAGAAGAGCAATTCAAAACATATGTTAATAGCGTTATTGTCCAATGGGTAATTAGCCTTAAGTGCTTGGTTTTCTGATTCAATCACACCTTTTAAGACTTTCAGCCCTTTACATGGGATGAAAGGTATGTTGTAGGGCTTAACTGGCAAGGAAAAGGGCCATTTCTTCCTTATGTATTGAAATGGTAGCAGAGAAGGAGGGTGGGCAGAAATGACATCAGGAGGATGTGAGATGAAAGAGAAGAGAGAACGTTTGCTGAGGTGCTCAAAAAAATTAGAGTGTGTTTGTATGTGTGTGAGTTTGTGTGTATATATTTGTGAAGGATAGCATGAGATTCTCACTAAAGTGGGGTGAGTCATCAAACACTTGAAGAGAAATGGAAAGATTTGCAACAGTCACTGTGTGGAGAGACATTGGTGGGGAGTTAAAGAATTGTGTGGCTACAATGAGAGCCCATCTCATCATGGGAATATATTTATCCTGGATCTAGTGAGCACAGGCTCATGAGTTTTTCCAGGAGTCAATGAATAGGAATAGAAGAGGAAGTGATTGAGAGGAATCTCAAATTGGGATTAGCTAAGGTGGGACATACAACTGGGCAAAAACCAAGAGAACTCAGAGCAAAGGAATTGAGTGTGCTCACCTTCTGGTTAAGATTGGAAAAAGAAAAGAGTGAGTTCAGTGCTGAGATAAAGTCCTGGGATGGAAATAAGTTTGGAGGGCATTGGAGGAATGAAGACCCAGGATGAAGAAGTAAGTTAGGACTGGTAAGGCATTGACATGGCTCAAGAACATTCTAGATTAAGTAAATTCACAAGTTAGGACTTCTTGGCACACTTTTAAATGAAAAAAAAAAAACTTACTTTGGAGTAAAGATCCCTTTCACCTTTACCAATTTAGAAAGGGAATCAACATCTATTTATTATAATTTAGTTATTTATTTGTGTTTCTTAATCAGAGGGCTACAAATAAAGGCTATTGATTTCATTTAACTTGTATAAGGTTTTTACCTCATACTGAAATGCTGAGGTATTTCATGGGAATCTCATGTATTTCACAGGAAGTTGCTAGGTTGAAGATTCAATAACTGTGACTCATGTGTTTCCTTTGCTTCAGTTATACTTTGTCATTTTCATCGGTGGTGGTGGTGTCTTAAAAAGAATGATTGAGTAAAAGTTTTGCATAATCATAATTGTGAAGCTCCTAGGAGTAAGCTAAAAGCCCAGCAACAAGGGAATGGCTGACTAAATCATGGTACATTAATGTAATGGATTATTGCAATCTGATTGAGATAAACAAGGAAGAGAAATACAAAGAAACTGAGGAAATAATGCAAAGGGGAAAAAACCCAACCAGAGACTGGTTTGCATGCAACTGCAATCATATGACTTCAAGAGAGAGAGGAAGGATGAGCAAATCATGTCCAGGGAGAGAGGGAGGGCCAGAAAAGTGTCTGTTGAACTTTGTGCATGCAATTCATTTATTTGGATTAAGAAGTTACTGAACAAGTTTTGTTGTTTGTATTGATTTTTCATGGTTCTAATAAGACATTTAATTTTTTAAAAGATCCAATGAGTTATGACAGTAACTATTTACAAGTCATCTAATAATGATTCACAAAGCATCTCTCCTAGTTCTCATTATAAAATGACACCCAACAGATATTTAAGCAGTTAAAAGGAATTTGACTTTGATTATGATTCCATTTAAATTAATACAACTACTTAAAGATGAAATTGTATTTTACTTGAAATCAATGCTTATTAATTCTGCAGGTAGCTTGCACAGTAATTCCATTGACAATACCTAGCACAATATCCACTTAAAATCCACAAAATCCAAATTTGTGTTGAAATCACAAATGTGGCTGTGCCAAGAATCTAGTCATGGAACAGATGTTGAGGGATTCTTCAAGGTCCTGAATTGTCCATAGCTATATGCTGAAGAAATAGCCACATTTTCCTTTCTCTAATCAATCTTTGAAAAGTAATCTGCATTGGTGATGCCATTGGTAAAATGCTGATCAGAATGGGTAGGAGCAACTTTGACTAAGTATTTTTCATTGAAATTTTCTCTAATCAGCTTTCTATAGGCATAGACAATTATTTAGTCCAAACGGTTTCCCCCTGTTGATATGACACCCTATAGAGACAGATTGTTCAAGGTAAGATGGACATAAACGTTGAAATCATAGCATCTTATCCACTTAGAGGGGAAAGGGACTTTATATATGTCACAAAACCTAACTTGATTATATTATGGAGGAGGATATCAAAGCTTTGGGAGAAGAAGGGATCTGTCCTATAATATCACCACCAAAAGAAGGTGAAAATACTATGCTTTGATTCATATTCAATCCCCATAATTTTTTCTCTGAATGCAGATAGCTCTCTCCATTGCAAATTTATTGAAATTGCCTTGAATAATCTCCTTGTTGAAAAGAGCCAAGTTTCTCACAGTTGATCATCACATAATCTTATTGCTACTGTGTACAATGATCTCTTGGTTCTACTCAGTTCACTTAGTGTCAGTTCATGGAAGTCTCTCCAGACTTTTCTGAAATCAGTCTGCTGATCATTTCTTATAAAAAATAACATTCCATAATGTACATATACCATAACTTATTCAGCCATTCTACTAGATTTTGCAGAATATTCATTCTTAAGGAGGCTGACATTAATTATTCATGCCCAACTGATGGGCATCCACTCACTTTCTAGTTCCTTGACACTGTAAGAAGGGCTGTCTCAGACATTTTTGCACATGTGGATCCCTTTCCCTTTTTTATGATCTTTCGGATACATATCCAAAGATACTGTTAGATCAAAGGGGGTATACTGTTTGATTGCTCTTTGGTCATAATTTCAAATGCTGTCTGGAACGGTTGGATCAGTTCACAACTCCACCAACAATATATTAGTGTCCCAGTTTACCACACCCCCTCCAATCTTTATCATTATCTTTTCTGTCATCTTAGTTAATCTAACAGGTGTGAAGTGGTACCTCAGACTTGTCTTAATTTGCATTTCTCTAATCAATAGTGATTTAGAACATTTTTCATATGACTAAAACTAGTTTCAATTTCTTCCTCTGAAAATTGTCTTTTATATCTTTTGACCATTTGTCAACTGGAGAATGACTTGTCAAATAATCTCTGAATTGCCAAATCTGATCATTCTTTTCTCAGTTCTCAACTCTTGATCTGCCACATCTGGTACTGTCACCCAGTCCTCCCTTCTTTGTTTTCCTTGCTTTTTTTTTATGTGACTCCTCTTCCTCTCCCCTTCTCTCTCCTCTTCTGCTTTCCTTTCTTTATATCCTTTGCACTTAGCACATTCCTGTGCATTTTGTAAGCAAATGATAAATCTTCCCCTTATTTCCTTTCTTCTCTCCCCTTCTTTCCCTCCCTTCTTTCCTCTTTTCCTTCCTTCTTCTTTTCTTTCCTTCCTCCCTCCCTTCTTCCATTTTTCCTTCTTTCCTTCCTTCTTCCCTTCCTCCCTCCCATCTATCAACCTAATTTTCCATTTTTATCTTCTTTACTCCCTCAGAAAAAGAGAGCTATATGCTAGGGAATCAGAATTGGGCCATTGCTATTAGATTTTGTAGAACATTCATTCTTAAGGAGGCAAACATATTAATTGATGTCCATTCTCCAATAAATTGCAGGGATAGACATTGTATCCTTGCAAGTGACAAATTTTAACCATCATCTGAATACCTAGACAGATTATACTTCCTAGCTAGAATTATGTAGCACGAGTTTGGTATTTTTAATAAATGAACAGAAGACACAAAGAAAATCCCTGAAAATTTAGCTCATTGTTGATTTTTTTTATGATAAGCATGATGCCAACTAGATAAATCAGTTTAGCAATAGTAACTTTTTTCTTTTTGAGGAATTTCCTGGAGTCATTCATATAATTTATGTAGATATAAGCAGTTCAATCTAGTGGTTTTTAGATTGGGGATAATTGAACTAAGTGAAAGTTTCATCTTCTTAAATCAAAAAGAGATTATCCAAATCCCTGGGTAGAGAGATGAAGACAGAATTGGACAAATGAAGGAGAGCAAATGGGAAAGGAATTCCCCATTTCCATTTCCCCATTACCCATTTTAGGAAAAGACCTCAATTTGATTCCTAAAATGTCCACATGTACCCCAGATTAATTGTCACTCAGTTTTGTAGAATTTTGTACCAGTGTCAGTGATGTTCACGTGTGAGATTAATAATAACTGAGCACTGACCTCTATATAGGATTTTAGGGTTTGTGAAGCACTTTCAGTATGTTATCTCTTATGTTTCTCACAAAAACCCTGTGAGAGAAGTGTCATTAATATTCCCATTTTACAGATAGGGAAAATTAAGCAAAGTGATTACCCGGAGACATAAGTGTCTGAAGTAGAATTCAAACTCAGTTCTTTCTGTGTCTGTGTACAGTGCTTTTCTGTTAATCTGTCTATCTGCTTGTATTAAACTCTGCATCCCACAGGCTCTGCCATTAGGGCATGAATGTTTTTGGTGCTCACCTGGGGAAAAAGTTTTGAGCTCAAGTTCAAAAAAAAAAATTGTCAGGGGACAGGTCGGTGCTTAAATGTTACTCTATGATAAATTTGTTGGGATGTATCTTATGAAGCTTAACAGCAAATCATTGGAAATGAGAAGCATTTGGTAGTAAAGGGTTATTCCTGTTCACGAAAGCCTGAAAATTCAAAGTCTAACCACTGACATTCACATTGAGTGAAAATCAAGCCATCAGCACTGAAAGGCTAAATCCGGAATAAGAAGACGACTTTCCTGATTTTTTTTTTCTGAAACTCTATCGATGTGGGCTAAGTGTGAGAGGCAAGACGGTACAGTGGAAATTGGGTTCAAACCTTGGATGTTTGCTACTTATATTACTTTGGGCATAGCATGGGGGTTCTCTGGTCTCAGTTTTCTCACTTGTAAAATGAGCATATTTGGTTTAGTGGCCTTTGAGGGTCCTTTCAACTCTACATATGTGATCTCCCTCTGCCCGCAAGTACACAATAGTTGCAGTTTGACTGATACGCAATCTACAGGGATTGGTGAGTATCCATAACCTGGTTTTAACGCCAGGACGTGCTCCTGTTCTGAGAAGTCAGAGAATGTTGACCCACGTCATGTGCACAGGAAATGTTATGTGAGTGTGATATAAGAATTGGGGACAGCAGCCCAGAATCCTCCTGGAAATGGCTCTCTCAGGGATGTTGCCTCTTCAAGTGTCTGCTTGAAAAACTGGAAATGACCTAGTCAAAAATCAATTAGTTGCCATCCCCCTTGAATTGGTGAGCCCTCAGCCTCTCTGCAGTGAGTGCCCCATTTTAGAAAAGTGGAAACGCTCTGCAATTATTTCTAGGATACAATCTTCTACTCTCCAAGCGTGTGTGTGCGTGCATACACACACACACACACACACACCCATACACACGTGCACATACACACTCCTTCTTCTAACTGAACACAAGAGACCAAAGACCTTAAAATGGAATATGGCACAGCTGAAGCATGTTCAGAAATAGCAGGAATGCTGTCCCCAGGTGCTGAATTGATTCAATCTCTTTATCTGGGGAAGAAATTGGACTCAGAGATATGAGCAACATTTTCTCACACTGAACTGATTACTGTTATAATCCTGACAATGATTGATTCTGAGTAATTATCCTGGAAGCAGAATTAGATTAAAAAACAATATTCCAGATTAGAGAGAACTCTGGTCCATTTTTGTAATTAGCTCCTTTTAAAGTCTGAGATGCTATCATGGCAGAGGGACTGAAAATGGCATTCTTTTATGCAGATCGTGTGTTGTGGCTTTGGAAGGATACACAAAGAAAACATAAGGGCTTATTAATAAAATGAACTAACTTGTGGACAAACTTAGGGTGTGGTTTAGTGGAAGGAGATCCGTAATGGACAGAATTCTCTGTAATGGACAGAAATCTCTGTAACGGACAGGATTCTCTGTAACGGACAGGATTCTCTGTAATGGACAGAATTCTCTCTCAGGGCTGCCAACATGACCATCGCACAGCCTTCGGCCCACCCCGGCCTCCTTGGACTGCATTGCTCACCATGGTGAATGGAAAGTGTTGACTGTGATGATCCCTAAGGCCCTTTTCTGTGTCTTTCATGCTTTCACTCTTCTATTCTATAGTGGCTGATAGAAATGCACTTAACAGCAATGACAATGATCTGATGACCGTGGTAGTGATAGTAGTAGTACTAGTTATAGTAATAAGATTTATGTATCACTTGAAACATATTAATTCACTTGATCTCACAACAATCTTGTGGGGTGCTGGTATCACTAAGGTGATGAACTATGGGAATTAGAAATGTATATAAACGTCAATAATTCAAGCTATGTCATTTCTTCAGGGTGGCATTTCCTTCTATTCCTTAGTAAATGTTTAGTGAATTTGTTGAGGTGGAGACAGGTAAATCATTTACCTTCCAGGGTGGTGACTATCAAATGCAATATTTGTAAAACATTTAGCACAGTACATGCATTAATAATTGCATTTCATGGGCTAAGGAGACAAATGGAATTCTAGAATGTGATACACAAATTAGAAGATGGCGAAAATCATTCCCTCATGGATGATATATTTTGTGTGACTTGATGGTCAGATCAAGAAAATCTTTCATTTATTTTTACTTCTGATGTTTGATTGATTCATGGAATAGGTCTTGAAGAAAAAGATTGGATGGGTTGATGAGGAACTTGTCCTTGATAAGGACTACAAGAGTTAAAGCATAGAGACTACAGATGACAGAATGATGATGAGGCACTGAAACTATTTCAGTTTGAAGGGAACAGAAGACATATAACAAGGAATGTTCTGGGATAAGGGTAAAAAGGGAAATTGGAGACATTGTAGATGTCTCTGACCCGCTCTGGCTGTGTGTCTGTCATCCAGGGTCTGATTCATTAAAATTATTTTCCCCCAATAATAGATGTTATTTTGGTAAAGCAGTCATGTGATTCCCTAAATCTGAATTCAACTTCTGTTGAATTTATCATGTAGAGTGATTCAAGATTCATTCAGTCCTAAGCAACAGTTTATGTTCTAGTACCACATAGTGAATAGGAGAATAAAATTCTTCTGCCCTGATGAAATCCATTACACTCATAAAGGAAGGGAGAAGATGCATCTGAACAAAGCATCTAGTGGTCTTGTGCCAAATTAGACTTAGGATCTATGTGTAGGTTAGCTAGTAGTGTTGCTTTAGCTACATCCTTGGATGTAGCTATCTTGGAATGGGTTACTTGCCTTGCTGTTATTATCCTCACATATCTGGCAATCGTTGTGATCTTTTCATCACCTTTGACTTAGAGTTAAAGCAGATCTGAAGATTTTTAAGAGTCCAGAGGCCAGAGGCCAGGAGGAGTGTCAGAGGGGAAAGGGATAGGAAGGAAATAAGTAGCCAGGACTCAGTCAGAATCCCCGATTGCTTCCTTTTCATATAATTCAGTGAGTCTTGTAGATAGTCACAAATTCATGTTGTTCTTCCTCTTAGACTTTTTACCATAAATGACCTCACAGCGTTACTATTGCCAATGGCCCATTTTGTTCCCTGCTGATTGGATTTCCAATTTATAGAAAATTGCCATTCATAAATAAATTCAGTTATCTGCAAGCTTTATGTGCTACTGTCCAAGAATAGATATTCATTAACATCCTTCAGCACATAATTATATTCACTAATTATCACTAGGACTATTTTAATACATTTCTAGGCAGCCTTGTCCTTCTCTTCTGAAAAAAAAAATAAAGGAGACAGACAGCCCTTGACAATGTGTGGGTTCACTGGTATATAGAACTGTTCATCTTATGAGTAATAAAGTCTGAAGAATTCATTGCTTTTTTATCCCCTTTACTTAATAAAGGTTACAGAGACATGAGAGGTGTGGAATTAATGGGAAGATTCCGATGCTGCATGTTCTGATGCTGACTTCCTCTCCCATCATCCTAAGTGAGGATGGGTTTGGTGGATAGTTTGAGGGGGGCTCCTGAAATACTGCCATTAGCTTTTTTTCTTCCTATTTGCCCAGTGAGCCAAGAGGGAAGTCCCTGAAGGACTTAGCCTTTTCTCTCATTTGCCTGCAGTTAGATGAATTTTCAGTACTTCCAAATAACAAATCAGAGAGGGACTTAGCTCTGCCTTGATTGGTTAAAGAAGTCCTCAAATTAAGAGACTAATAGATCCTTAAGATTAACCCAACAGTAACTTCATTTGGAATGCCATAGGGATTGAATTAATAACGAGCATTTATGGAGCATTTTAAAATGTGTCCAACACAGTACACATTATAGCGATGTCATTTCATCCTCAAAACAACCCTGGGGGTACTTGTTATTATCATCTTGATTTTATAGGGAGGGTAATGGAAATTGAGAGAGCTTCTGGATTTAGCCAGCCTCATACAGCCTGTGTCTGAGGCGTGACTCACACTCAGAGCTTTAAGCCAGAAAGCTTTCTGGATTAAAGTGCAGTATTCTCTCCACTGCACACAGTCTAGCCACCATTCTTCCTACCACTTCACAGAAACAAATTAATTCAATTCAATCCAACACATACATTTTAAGTATCTTATGTAAAAGACACTATCCTGGGACAGGGAATTCTAAACTAAAACCTTGGAAATTTTTTCCACTCCAGGTTCTTTTTTATTATTAAATTTTATTTTTAATTTATGGAATAAAACAAGCATTTCCATAACATAGGACAATGAAAAAAAGATTATTCCACATGAAACTGCAAATATACTATGCACATGTTATTCCTTTCAAATATATAACAAAATTATCATGTACACTTCTTTTTCTCCACCCCCTCCTGAGATGGCTACTATTAGACACTGAGAAAAATATCTATGTATATTATATATCTATATCTATTATATATGTAAAATTGTTCTACACATACTTTGATTTATCAGTTCTTTTTCTGGATGCAGATAACTTCTTTCTTAATGTATTCCTTATAGTTAATTTGGCTGTTTATAATAGTCAAAATAACATTCATTCAAAATCATTCTTAAAATAATATTGTTGTTACTGTATACAATGTTCTCTTGGGTCTGTTCTTTTTCTCACTCCATTATCTCATGTATAATGTGTGAAAGTCAAAAAGAATAATATTTATAATTAACACAGGAAAAGCAATTTTTAATTACAAGTGATATCCCAAAACTGAATTAGCTGCTTAAGTCCAGCAGCAAGAAATAGAAAGACATTTCATTTAAAATAACTGTAGACAATACAAAAGCCTTATAAGTCTGCCTGCCAAGATAAACTCAAGAACCATATGAACAGAACTATAAAACCACACAAATAAAATCATATCTAAAGAATTGGAAAAATATCAGTTGCTCATGAGTAAATCAAGTCAAATATGATAGGAATGATAATTCTGTCTAAATTAATCTATTTATTCACTGCCATAACAATCAAATCATCAACAATCTATTTTATGGAGCTAGAAAAAATAATACAATTCACCTGGAAGAAAAAAAGATCAAGAATATTGAGGGACTCATTGGAAAAAATGTGAAAGAAAATGGTCTAGGCGTACCAAATCTCACACTGTATTATAAAATGATAATTATCAAAACCATTTAGTACTGGCTAAGAAATGGAGCGGTGGATCAGTGGAATAAATTCCATTATCGTAAAAGATCAAAGTAATCTAGTATATGACAGATTCCAAGATCTAAGATTTTAGAACAAAACTTCTGGATAGTATGATAAAAATTAGTTATAGATCAACATCTCACATTGTATACCAAGATAAGGACAAATGGAGCACATGATTTACATTTAAAACAATGTACCATAATCAAATTAATAGAATATGGAATAGTTTACCTGTCAGATTTATAGATAAGGGAAGAATTTAGGATCCAAGAGAATGTAGAGAGGATTCCAAACTGTAAAATAAAATAATATTGATCATATCAAACTAAAGGGATTTTACACAAACAAAATAAATGCATTGGTGGTAGAATTGTGAACTAATCCAATCATTCTGGAGAACATTTTGGAACTATGGCCAAAGAGCTATAAAACTGTACGTATCTTTTGATCCAGTGATACTTCTTTTAGATTTATATCCCAAAGACATCCAAAAAGTGGAAAAAGGACATATTTGTAAAAAAACATATTTATAGTAGCTTTTTTTTTTTTTGTAATGGATAAGAATTGGAAATAGAAGGATTACCCATAAGTTGGTGAATTACTGAACAAATTGTGATGTTTGATTGTGGAGGATGTTATTGTGCTATAAGAAATGACAAGCAATATGATTTCAGAAAACCTGGGAAGACTTACATGAATTTATGCATAATGAAGTGAACAGAACCAGGAGAATGTTGTACACAGTAAGAACAATATTATTTGATGAAGAACTGTGACTTAGCTATTCTCAGTAATATAATGATCCAAGAAAATCCCAAAGGACTTATGATGAAGGATAGTATCTGCCTCCAGAGGAAAAAATACATAACTATCAAATACAGAAGCATGCTATTTTTCACTTTCATTTTTTGTTCATGTTTTCAGCCCCAAATGACTAATATGAAAATGATTTACCTAATTGCACATGTATAAACTATATCTGATTACTTTTCATCTCAGGAAGGGGTTGGAGGGAGGAAAACATCAAATTTGGAACTCAAAATTTTAAATAAAGTATTTCTTTAAAAGTCTAAGTAGTTCCCCCTTGATGGAGGTCCTCAGTCAAAGGCTGAAGAGTCACTTTTTGAATGTGTTATAGAAGGGATTATAATTCAGAGGTTGCATTACATAGTTTCTGAAAGTCATGATAGTCAGTCACCAAGCTTCTATTAAATATATACTCTGTTGAAATGTTTAATGACAATGTCTTGGAAGTCTCTTAGATACTTGATGTCACCAGTAATTCTACCTAAATCGTCTTTTCTTTTGGATAAATATACATAATCCTCAATTTCTCTCCATTTGGTTATTCTCTTCCTGGAACATACTAGGTTATCTATTACTTTCCTCCATATGATACTCAGGACTATTATCAGTTGGTCCTCATCAGTCTAAAGGATATTTTTTACTCTGTCATGTGTTTTTCAAGGGAATATAGGATAGTTTTAGTTTTGTTGATGATTGCTTTAACTCACATTTTTATGGAAATCCATTCAAATCTACAGATAATTTTCAAAGGAAACAGTATGTAGTCACAAGTTTCTCATTCTGTCCCTAGAATTTTTTTTTTTTTTGGGAAAATAAACATTGAACTTTACATGCATCCTTTTTTAATTTTCAAAACATATGCATGGATAATTTTTCAACATTAATCCTTTCATAGCCTTGTGTTTCAGATTTTCCCCTCTTTCCTCCTACCCTCTCCCCTAGATGGCAAGCAATCCAATATATGTTATACGTGTTAAAATATACGTTAAATCCAATATGTGTAAACATAATTATATAATTCTCTTGCTACACAAGAAAAATCAGATCAAAAAGAAAAGTAAAAGAGTAAGAAAACAAAATGCAAGCGAACAACAACAAAAAGAGTGAGTATGTTATGTTGGATCCACACTCTGTTCCCACAGTCCTGTCTCTGGGTGTAGATGGCTCTCTTCATCACGAGATCTTTGGAACTGATATCACTCATCTCATTGTTGGAAGAGTCATGTTCATCAGAATTGATCATCATATAATATTGATGTTGCTGTTTTACATGCATCTTTAATTGGGTTAATGGTCTCCCATTTTTTTGTAGACGGTTGAGATGTTTTGTGATCACAGCTTTGCTATCTAACAGGACAGTTGTCTCCTCTAATTTCAAGTCATTTGCAGAATCTACAATCTTGAGTTTCATCTTCAGGAGTCTTTGCTATAAATGTTAAAGAGCTCTTTCCCAAGGATAAATCCTGGGTGCACCCCATTACAGAGAAACCTCCCTACAAAGTGATCTTAATCTGTTAATAACAAACCTTTGGTCTCTGGAAATTCTATCAATTTCATATCCTCCTAATCTTAATATGGCAGCATTCTTACCACACACACACACACACACACACACACACACACACACACAACTTGAGTTATTTTGTTAAAGGTTTTTAAAGGAATTCTACGTGGACTTGAGCTCTCATTCCCCAGTGAATGTCCTTAAGATGAAAAGTTTTAGAGAAGGTGCTGACTGGAATAGGAGAAAGAATTTCTTCTTCGAAGAGTTCTGTATTAGATCGATAAAGTCACAGTGAGGGCCCCAATTCTTATTCTTATTGGGCACACCTTTGTGCAATGGGATATCATTAGCCTGATAATGCCTTTCCTTCATGAAGCCGTGTGGGTTTTTAGTGATCACTGCTTTGCTTTCTATTTCTCCAGTAATAGAATTCAAACTCAGTGGTCTATGTTTAAGAGACTCCATCCTTATTTTTTGGATAATTTGGTCATTTGATTTACTGTGGTTCTGGAAAGTATTCCTCTCCCTCCCCCAACCATCCATAGTTTTTCACAGTCTGTATTCAGCAGTCATGGCTGGTATTCATTCGCTGTTCTAGGAAGTGCTTTGTCCAGCCCTGAGGACTTGACCTCTTCGAGGACAGAAAGCAATTGCCTGGTTGTCTCTGCTCTCTGCTCTCATCTTATGCTCCTTCTATTTGCAACCATGATTTTCTTCCATCCTTCCCAATTCAAAGAACATTTTTCCCTGAAAAGGAAAAGAGAAATTAAATAAGACCTTTAGAGACCCAGCACTTGCTCTTTGGGAATTCATTTGCCGTTATAGGGGTCCCCAGATTGAGTGTCCGTGGCTTCTCTTTATTCTTAGCCTGCTTGGTAAGTTGATTAAAAAGGATGGAGAGAGGGCAGTGCTCCAGAGTTCTAGATCTTTCTCATTGCCCACAATTTGCTAACATTGCAAAAGTCAGATACTATTTATCAGTTTTGAATTTTCAGCAGCAAAAGTGTCATTAATTTTAATGAAAAAAATACTGTTCTGCCATGGATGGAGCTGACCTTTTGAAATCCTTGGACCAAATGTGCTGTGTAACTATAAAGCATTATTATTGTTATTTGGAAATGAACTAGAATGCTTTATCCTTTTATAATACTGTAAGGGGCCGAATATATGAATATTTGGATTATTTTTTTGCCTCCGTGTACTATCTAGCGAAATATTCATTTTGAGAGAGCTTCTTGCATTGGCACTTTCCCTGGAATGATGGGAATATGAAATCAACCTGCACACACAACAATCCACACTCTCTTAAGCAGGCAGCTAAAAAGAATTATTTGTCCAGTGCTATTGATTTATTTACTTCTATTGCTTTCAATAATACCTAAAGCTGGATCATTTGTTATTAATAGGTCCAAGCCTACTACTACCTTGGATTCCTTTAAACAGCCCCGCTCTCCTCTTGCTTCAATTTATCTTGATTACTAACCAGAGTCACATCCCTAGTTTCCAAAGAGCCTGGGCTGGCCTGCCTGAAATCTGGGCAACTAGCTGCAGAAATGCTTTTGTTTGGAAGCCAGAAAGAGGTCTGCCCGCTCACCTCTTGTGCCTGGATAATGTTTGTTTCCATCAAGCCATTTTAGTTATCTCCAAATACAAAAGGCGAGAGCTTTTTCTCAGCTTCAAAGGTAGCCTTGTACCTGAGCGCTGTTCAAAGGAAGCTCGGCATGCGTCTCCATCCCTCCCTTGCCGCAGCCATTTCGAATACACTTAGGTGTACCATCCATCCTCATTACATACTGCTCGTCCATATGGGCAGACAATTCAGAACAATCAGCTGAGCCCATCCCCAGGCTGGATTGAAAAGATCCTGGCTATGTTCAGCACCACTGCCTTCCTTTGCAGAGCTCCCAATTAGCACCATCTTTTTCAAATGATCAGAGACTTCATATTTGATTTCTCCGGTGCTCATTTATGCCCAAGCCACTTAATAGTTATTAAGGTTGAGAGTGGGGGCTAGGAAGGGGAAATTTAGTCTTGGGGCAGTGCAGGGATGCAGCATTGGAAGGTATTGAATTTCCTATGAAAATAAACAAACCCCAAAGCTAATTTATTAAACTCGGCATCGTTGTCATAAACAGAAATCTATAAAACCCAAGCATTTTCATCATAGAGCTAGTGTCCCGTATGCAATATGCCCCAGCCCCACCCCAGATGGGTCCAAGGATAGTACACAAATTGCCACATTGACCTGGGTGGAGGTTGTATTTCCCCCCTTCATCTTACTGAGGTACAACCTTACTGTATACTATAAATAATGTATTTTAGTATGCACCTCAAAGAACACAATACAATTATTGAGTGCATGGGGAAAAAAAAAGAAACTAAGTGGAGACCACATCGCTCTTCTGATACATTTGAGAATTTTGCAGACCTTTCTATTTGTGTATATACATATATGAGTGAAGGATTCATTAAGTTCTTACTGTGTGCAAAGAACCATACTAACCTTTGGCAGCTTGACAGGCCAGCCCTTCGGGAATAGATAAGACAACACACAGGTCAGGTGTCTGCTGCAAGTCAGATAGAAATGGCCCATGGTCCTTAGGGTGCAGTAGCAAAACGGAATGCTGCTTCTCCAATATACTTGCCATTGTTACAGTGATATCAATATCAGTTTTTGATATTGAACCATTTAAAGGTACCAAGAATTTTGGTGACAATCTTTCTTTTAAGATTCTTTAATAGCTGTGTCTGCAGCAACTGTAGGAGCAATTATCAGGCTGAATCACTAGAGGGATTATTTCTCAGGCTGTAACTATGCTTACTTAGTTGGAAGCATTTCTGTTCTTAGGTTTTGGGGTGATGGGTTCTGGGCTGTCTCTAAAAGCTCCAGGGAGATGGTGGTCAAAGTGGTTTGATTACCTCAACACATGATTTTTCCTCCTCCCCTTCCTCTCTAGCTCTTGCTCTCTCTTTGCCTCTCCCTCTCTCTCCCTTTCTCTGTGCCTTGCTACTTGAATTAGGTAGAATAGGTTGGTGTCTCTCTCTCTCTCTATATATATATATCTATATCTATATCTATATATATCTATATATATAGTGTGTGTGTGTATGTGTGTGTTGCTGTTTCTGAGTCTTTTCAGTCTGTGCTTGACTTTTTGTGACCCCATTTGGGATTTTCTTGATAAAGATAATGAAGTGAATGGCCATTTCCTTCTCCAGCTGATTTTACAGATGAGAAAATTGAGATAAACTGAGTGACTTGCCCAGGGCCACACAGCCAGTAAGCATCTGAGGCCAGATTTTTATTTTTATGAAAATGAGTCCTTCTGATTCCAGATTCAATTGAGCTGTCTAGTTGCCTCTTACAATTTTTCTAAAGAAACACAGATTATCTTTGAAAAAATAAAGTTGATTTCAATGTTTATACATTTTTTCACTACTCTAAATACTATACTAATAAGTACACCAAATATGGTTTTGAAGTTGGTAATTGTAACATATAGGAATGAAGTTTCTAATTAATTTCCAAGCTTGTGGCCTTTTTCATTTTTTAGTCTTAGACTCCATATTCTAACATCATTTGCCCTGACCCCTTGGCCACTTTTGCATTGAATTTATTGCGTATTCCAATGTAATTTGATTTGTTTTGAGTTTTCTTTCTCAGATTCTTGAATGGCAAGATGTCTTTCTACTTTGGGAGGAGATTCCATAATTGAACTTTGTTTACTGGAGTAATTATTGCTAAGCTACCGTTGTCCTTATTCAATGAGGAGACCTCAGAGTAAGTCTGTGAGTGTATTTGTAGGGAAGGTAATTATGATAGTGGAAGTCTTTGAAGCTATAGTTGAAAGAAATGGGTGGGGGAAAGGGTTAGCCTTGAGAAAAAGGGCCTAGATGGTAGCCATCTTTACATTTTTGAAGGACTTCATATGGACTAAGACCAGATCTGTTTGTTTTTTGTTTGTTTGTTTTTGTTTTGCCTAAATAATAAATCAATAATAATGGGTAGAAACAGTACAAAGGACTTTCTCATTTCTAAAATAAGTAGATTGAAATAAATTATCTCTGAATGCTTTTCTTCTAAGATCATGATCCTTTGCAACTGTCCAATTATTTGTTCTATAAGTTTGAAATAGCATAAAGCAATTCTACTTAAAAGAGAACATGCACCTGTTTTGCTAGAGCTTTCTTTCTTGTAAACTTCCCAACTTTACTCTGCTTTTTTCTTTTTCTTCTTTTTATGGTGACTCTGACTGTTTTTTTCTTCTTCAAGGAAATCATCATTGATTTCATTTGTAAAGGATTTTTGAAAAGGAAAAAAAAAGAGATGCCCAGGGATGTGTTTGCTTTCCCCATTTACTAATATTAGTATTCCTTTGAACACTTTGATGGATTTCACCTTTTTCTTTGTCAGTTTCAAACAAAGGCATCCTTTGAAGAAATATGTTTCTCCCACATCTTTTCTTCCCAACAAATGAGTCTTTGCATTTTCTTTATAGTGTTTACGCTTGTTAGTGAATGCTGGTTTGGGGAAGAAGAATGTGTCTGTTCATGTAGTTGTGCCCTTGGAGAAACAGGCTGCCATGATAGTTCCATGCTCACCACCACATGCTCTCATATAGTGGCTAGGTCAGCAGGGACAGAACCCAGCTAAGATCTAGTTCTTCCTCAAAGAAGCAAAATAGTGCAAGGGACTTAAAACTCCCAGGTGTTCATTTGGTTTCTGACACTTGCTAGCTGTGGCATATTGGGCAGCTCCTTTATCCTATTTTTCCTCAGTTTTTTCATTTATATAATTGGGACAATCATCCCTCTTCTAGCCACATCATAGTTTTGATCTGAATTCAGCAATTTATATACCTAAATGGACCACCTCATTGGCTATTATTATTGTCTGCCCTCTGCCATAGGTTACGTGAGAGAATATGGATGCCAAATGGTACCCAATTTCTAGGTTCAAGGATGATTGGCTACACACTGCTGCCAAAGTAATCTTCCTCATATCCTATTCTCCTCAGGATACTCACATCCTCAGAAACTTTCAACAGCTTCTTAATATCAATTAAGCAAACTCTAAATTCCTTGAAGGACATTCAAAGCTATATCCTGGCTCCTAGTCATTTTAAGAACCTTATATCCTAACACTACATTGTGCTCTGGCCAAAGTATTAGACTATGAGCTCCTGGAGTTCAGAAACTTGTCTTTTATCTTTTTTAAATACCCTGATTGCTTAGCACTGAAACAGCAGCTGCAACAGCAGCAACAACAACAGTAGTAACAGTAATAATAAAAACACCAGCAACAACAACACAAACACCAGCAATAGCACCAATAGCAACAGCAATAACAACAACAGTAACAACAGTATCAATAACAGCAACAACAAAAACAGCAACAGCAACAACAGTAGAAACAACAGCAACCACAACCACAGCAACAACAGTAACAGTAACATCTCAGTCAGATTTCTTCCCTCTCTAGAACTCAAACTCATAAATAGAAGTACTCCATCTATTCCATCTCTGAATTAAATGAATTCTAATGATTTATCAGATATTCCCTATATCTAGAATAGCCTTCTCGACCACCATCTCCACCCACTGTGATGTTACGTATTCTTTAAATTCTAACTCAAATGCCTTCTTCATGAGGCTCTCTTTGCTCTTGATAATATTCAATTATATTTTCTCTCTCTGAACCTCTATAGCATTTTGTCTTTTATATTTGTTCCAAGACTTTGTACTTTTATCTATGTGATTGGTTCCTAGATACTCCCCATTCCCCATATACCCACCTTACTAGATGTATACATGAATTATTGTGGGTAGAAAAAAATGAATCATAATGGAAAATTTTGATGTTGACCCTCTCACCAGATTCAGAGTTGAAAAGGACCATAGATATTAACTACTCCAAACATAAGACAGTTTAAATGATTTGAATTTAATTTATAATCATTTAAGTTTAAATGATTTAAACAAGATAACTCCCAAATAACAAATGGCAGAGCCCAAATTGAAAACTAAGTCATGAGTATTGACATTCAGAGCTCTTTCTACTGTGTCACACATATTTCTTGATAATCTTGGAGGAGTCTTAGAGGAGGGATACCTTATCATGCTCTGGTTTGTGTTACAGACATTAGATACAATCTGACTTGATTCCTGTATTAGATTGTAAGTTCTCTGAGGATGGAGGCTTTTAAATTTATTTTTGTAACTCTCTTAGTGACTATACAGTGCTTTGCATAAAGGTAGTATTTTCTTTCTCTTAAAAAAAAGTTAATGATGACTTGGATTTCATCTGACCTCTGCCCATGCATCTTGCGACATGTGGAGAGAGTAGAAACATATGTGAGGTCCAAATATTGTGACATTTACATCTCATCATCTTCAATTCAAATATTAAAAAAAATATTAAGGATACACCATTGCCAAAATATTGTATTGAGTAAAGACATAAATTAAAATAGTCTTTACTGATAGGGCATTGAGGATGATGACAAATGAAGAGACTAAATCTGTGCATGCAAAATGTATTTTTTTTTGGGCAGCCATAAAACTGTGATAACAAGAAAGTTTCTCTCTAGGAGTTAGCCATTGAGCTAAGATTCAGGATAGCAATGAGACTGAGAGCATTTTGACATTTTTATTTTTTGAGATGCTATTTTTTTTTCAGGGCACAGGTTTTCTATAAAAGTTTCTTTCTTATTTTTTTTTAATTCATAGTTTTGAAGTCTAACCCTAAAAATCTAATTCTTACTCTGTGAGACCTGACTTTATTAAGATAATGTACTCATAGATGGTAAAATCTAAGTCTTAATTTTAGAAGTTAATTTCTGGTTTGCTATTGATTTTTGTATTAAAAAGGAAAGTGCAATGTGTAAATGGGCAGATTTTATCAAGATGAAGTGGCCTCATGGGGCTGAATTACAAATCATATAATGGTCATAAATGATCACTTTTTAAGGGGAAAAAGTCATTTGAAAAATGACAGGACTTGGAACAAAGATAGGAAAATTTAAAAGAAAGAGACTGCCATTGTCCCTGTCTGCAGTATATTATTGCCATAAAACCTTCCTCATATAGTCTGCAAAGGAAGATGAAGAGACTTTACAAATCAGTGCTATTGTCCCAAAATGGATTCTTGATCTGGCCCTCTACTTTCTGAGAAAAGCAGCTCAGGCCTCTGCTAAAGATGAGGACATAATAGCTCAAGTCATCCCTAAAATAGCAGGGATGACGTCCACCTTCAGTACCTTCCCCTACCTATCTACTCTCCATAGCCCTGCCGCCATTTAGATCAGGTTATTTCCTTGCTCTGTGAGCTCAGTTGCTCCTTTAGGTTTTATTTCGTTTTTATTTCATTTGTTTGTTTGATGAGGCAATTGGGGTTAAGGGTCACACAATAAGAAGTGTTCAAAGGCTGGATTTGAATTCATGCCCTCCTGACTCCAGGACTAAGTGCTCTAGCCATGGCACCATCTAGCTGCCCTCCCCTCTGTATTTTAATTGATTCAAACACTGTAATTTCTTCCTCCAGGTCATCTATAATATGGTCCTAATCACTCTCTTTAGTCCTGTGCCCATCCTTTCTTCAAACAAACTACTTTGCACCTAGTTGTCTTCCCACACCAGGAAGCTCATTGCCTTTTGGCCTGTACTAATGACCAGCATTAGTCAGAGAGAATGCTCTCTCAGTCTATCTTGAGAGACCTGACTTTAATGACCACCAACTTGGGAGTATGTCTTCCTTCTCTGAATTCTCATGTCATTTTTATTTAGCCTTTTGAAGTTTCGTGGAAAGTAAACTGATCTTGGAATCAAGTGCCTTGGATTCACAATCCAGCTTGAATTTTTCCTAGATACCTAGTCACTCCATGTATAAACTCTTCAACATTGTCATGATTTAGCTTCTTCATCTATCAAGTAAGGAAAAGAACATGTTTATTGAGTACTCAAATAATTGTTATGAGCCAAGATCATTACAAACTTCATAGCTCTATGGAGACAAATGAGAGTTGGGAGTCCTGTTACTACTACTACTCCCTGGGCATTTATCACTGACTGCTTACTAGGAATGAAATGGAATGGAATATGCACTTATTAAGCCCCTACTGTATTGCACACTGTGCTAAGTACTTTATAAATGTGATCATATGCCTTACTGCCCTAAGTAAACTGGAAGCTTTTTAAAGCTCAATTACATCTCATACAAATCTACATTTCCTCTAATTTGGACCTCTGGTTTCATGGGTATAGAGATCCTAGTACCATGCAGATCTGCCTCTTCTCTGCATTTTTAATGAAACAAAAATATTTTCCCAGGAGTTGATGTTTAGGATAAGTAAATGGACAATAAGCAAATAGCGAGGTGCCCTTAATGAATTCAAGTCACCTGGCCTACATGAACTATGTCTTTGGGTCCAGTGTTTAGAAGATCCTGGGAAAGGCAAGAGGTAATATAAGATTGGAGAAGGGCAAATATTGTCTGAACCTAAAAAAGGAAAGAAAAAGAATTAAGACCTCAAACTTTAGACTAGTATGTTTGATTTTGATTCCTAGGAATACTCTTAACTTAGATCATAAAAAAACCTGGATGGTAACTATCTAGATAAGTAAGCAGTGAAAGTGAGCTGGTTTTCACAACATAGCATTTCCACGCTTTCTGTTATTGTTTGCTTGCATTTTTGTTGTTCTTAGGTTTTTTTTTTTAAACTTCTTTCTAGATCTGATGTCTCTTGTTCAACAAGATAACTGTATGAATATGTATACAAATATTGTATTTAACATATACTTTAACATATTTAACATGTATTGGACTACCGGTCATTTAGGGGAGGGGGTGGGGGGAAGGAGGGAAAAAGTGGGGACAGAAGGTTTTGCAAGGGTCAATGCTGAAAAATTACCCATGGATATGTTTTGTCAATAAAAAGCTATAAAATAATAATTTTTAAAAAGTGGAGATAAAAAAATAAGCTGGTTTCAAAAAGAACAGGTCATAGCTTATCTTCTTTTCTTTTCTAACAGAATTCTAACCTAGATGACAGGATGCTGTGAAGACTATTTATCTATATTTTAACAAAGCTTTTGATCTATCTATCTATCTATATCTTATGTTTAGATAAATCAGGGACAGATGGGAATTAGATAGTATACAAGGGAATGGATTCAAGACTGTCTGAATGGCTGGCTTCAACAAGTAGCTTCTACTACCTCAGTGTCAATGTGATAGCAGGTCTCCAGGTGAGCATCTCAAAGATTTACTCTTAGCCTTTTGGCATTTCATCCCCTTCCCAACAAAAAGCAAAAAAAAAAAAAAAAAAAAAAAAAAAAAAAACACATTTCATAATGATTTGGGTAAGGTAGACTCATTAAATTTTGAGGATACAAAGTTGAGAGGAAGATATAAAGATGACCATGAATGACACAATTTGAATCTGTAGGATCTTTATATGCTAGAACATCTGGGCTTAGTCCAATGAGAGGAAATTCAGTAGGGACAGAAATACAATTAAAGTCTTAAACTTGGAAGTAAAAACCAACTTCCATAGCTATGAAAAAATAAAGCATGGGTAGAGAGAGCAGCTGTTCTGAAAAATGGTCTGAGGGTTTTAGAAAAATACAAGCTCAATATGTGGAAACCACAAATGCTAAATGAAATCTTGGGCTATTGAGGACCTAGCTTCTGGGAAAATGGAGATGCCAGCCCCACTCTACTCTGCTCAGCAAATCTCATCTGTTTATTGTGCTGTTTAAGAAGGCCATCACCAAACTGGAGAATGTTCAGGGGAGGGCAATTGGGCTGGTGATATACAAGAACCAAGGAAGAAACTAGTTGTGTTTAGCCTAGGAAAAAAAGAAAACTAGGCATGGAGGTTATGATAGTTGCCTTCAAGTAGTATTGCCTTCAAGTTGCCTTAGGAAGGCTGACTGCCACATGGAAGAAAATGAGATTTGCTTCATTTAGTCAAAGAGAGTAGAACTGGTCCCTGTAGTTGGCCATGGAATAGAGTCCAATGGAGGCATGATGTCAAGGAGAAAAACAACAGCAGCAGCAGCAGCAGCAGCAGCAGCAGCAGTAGCAGCAGCAGGAGCAGCAACAAAAAGCTAAGACACGTGAGACAAAATTTGGACATTTAGGACTGTCCAAAATTGAAGTGAGTTAGAAGAAGTTCGAGGAAGTAATGGTTTCCATCTCTTCAGAGCGCCTTAAGCAGAGGCTGGGCTGGTATTGTTGGGAACGTTGTACCGGGGAATCCTTTTGTGCATGGCTTATGCTCAGAGGCCACATCTGTGGTTCTGCTATTGCTGTGTTAGTTAGCAGAGTTAGCTGTGAGATAGTTCATCGATTTGCACAGAGGCAGGGGCAGGATTCCAAGATGGCCTCTGCATGACTCATTCTCTCTCTGTGTACTTCCAGAAGTTCCTTCCATTTGGGTGCTTTGCAATAAAGGGGTTTTCAGTGGGTGGGGTCCTCCACTCTGATGAAATCACCATCCCTGTGCACATTTATGCAAGAGAAAGGGTTAAGGCTGGATATGCTACTCCACTGAGACTTGTTACCACACTATCCACATGTGTCAACCATGAGACCTGTATTTGTTAGGACTGGCCACAAAGCTAATGTCCAATGGATGGTGGTGACACAGGCTGAGGGGTCCCATTCTATCTGCTCAACTGGACTTACAGAAACATGATCTCTAGAAATCATTTCAAGCACAAGTGATTCTTTTCATTTGGGCTATGGAAAGAAGGAGAGGAAGAAAGCCTTAAGCACCTACTATGTGCCAGATACTATGCTAATCATTTATACATATTACCTCATTTGATCTTCATGACCACTTGAGATGTGAATGCTATTATTTTTACTGTTGAGGAAACTGATGCAAACAAAAGATGGGTGGCCAAGTTTTACTGCTGGTAAATATCTGAGGCTGGGTTTGAACTCAGTCCTTTTTGACTCCAGATGCAGATTTCAGGCCACTTGATTCACCTAAGCTACAAAATGAATTTTTTTTAGGGAAAATACTTGTTTGTGGAAAGATCTGAGCTCCCATCTCACTTTGCTACTTCTTCATGCTCCATCTCAGCTTCTGGAGTTCTGTAACTCCAGGGGATTCTCATGTTCTCTGCTCCAGGTATTTTATCAAACAAGTCTAAGTGAAGGTCAATATGAATTTGAATTCTTTCTTTCCTTGCTAATCCAAGGGGCTGACAGGGCTGTCTTGGGTATATACCACATGGTTTTTGAGACATGACATGACAATGTTCTCATCATTCTGTTCTTTGGCAGCTAGCTCTTGTATTAGAGTCTTGGAGTCAGGAAGATCTGATTTTGAAACTTGCCCTAGACAAACAGTTACAAACAGTGACTGATCCTGGATAAATCACTTACCTTGCCTGTGCCTCAGTTTACCTATCTGTAAAAAGTGAGACTAAATGGTCTCCAGGCTCCCATCTGCCACGATCCAGGATCCTTATGATGCTATGATCCAAGAATCTGCTTTGGTGTCATGTTTTTGGACCCGGAGTTTTGTATAATGAGTGACTGACTGCATCTTTATGAAAATGAGAGTAGTTCCTTTCCCGGCTCCTGGTAAAATCCTAGACTTTCCTAGCGATTACTCAGTGCAGTCTAGCTAACTTGAAGTGAATTTTGGATGACATGCTACTGATATCTTACTAGGAGAACAAGGTTTGCCCCAAGGCTGGCGTGTGGTGATGGTGAAAAGCTGAAGACAGAAGAAATCCAATTTTATCCGTAGCCCTGTGTGGCAGGGGAAGGATTATACTCCAGCTGATGCCTCCAACCAAATATACTTTTGCTGAGAAATGGTCCAGTAGGTTTGTGGTTCCAGCCCATCCTGTGGTCAAAGCATCTTTGACATTCTTGCTGATTTGGGGAATACCTGGGAAAAGTCACTGTTGGGCAAAGGCCGGGCATCAGTGAAATGAGGACAATTAATACTTGTCTGGCCAAGCAGCAGTGGGGATTAATGAGGTGTTTGTAAAAAGCTTAAAGAGGCAAAGGCTCCCAGGGCTGAAAGTCCCAGAGCTGGTTAAATCAATTTGAGAATGATATTTTCAGCAAAAATCTCTATCATTGGAATATTATTGCTTCATATCAAGAGATAATTAAAATATCCAGCATCTTCATTACAGAATGGCTTGATAGGAATCATAAATCTCTTAATTAACTGATTCAGGGGAGGTAAGGCCAAGTTTTCAAATTAGCCTTAAGGACCAAGTAGCCCAGAAGCTCTTCTGGGGCCATGATGGAGAAGGCTTGTGTGAAGATTAATAGAAGCACGTGGAAGTCTCATCAGACAATGGCTAGTTGATATGTGGAGTTTCTGTTGTGGGGGATGAAGGAGTACAAAGAGCTTAGAGACAAAAGAGTAAGGGATAAATCTGGCTCTGAGATTTGTCAGTGGCATGGGTCAGAGAGGTGGAGCCGGGGGGAACCTCAGAATCTAGCAGATGGCCAAATGACTCACCCAACGTCCCACAAGTGATAAGTAGGAACATGATTCAAATCTAGGCTTTTACTTCCCCCTTTGTGTTATTGTGTTTGTTAAGCCTTTTAATTTTTGAGCCTCACTTGCTTCACCTGTAAAATGGGAACAATGAATGCCTAAACTATTCACCAAGTCATTGGGGCTTCGATATTTTGTAAAACTAAAAAGTGTCATGTATGTGTCAACTCTGGTTAAATTACTCAACATCACACAAGTGTTTATTAACTTCAGATCTGGAATAAAAGCAGGAAAAGGTTTCTGAATATCTGAGTAATGGGCCTAATTCTTGGTTCTTCCTCTCACTGCCTTTTCACTTCTTCCTCTACATGGGCATGTCCCAGAAGTGACAGGATGCCTTTGACATGGTCAGGGCCTCTCACGTTCTCCAAGAGGAGACAGATTTATGGACAGACTTCCTGAGTTTCTTCAGCTGTTACCCAGCCTTCATTCATGCATTCTTTTTAGTTTGGCTTTGTATCTTCAGGGAAGAGGAAAGAGAAGCATGTATACAAGTAGCAGTTCAAGTCTGACTGTACAGATAAAGGCAAGGTTGGAAGGGGGTGGGAGTGGGGCTTGGCAAAGGGACATTCAAACACTGTCCCATCACAAAATGAAAGAAGGTTTGGTCAATGATTCAAGGGATCTCTAGACAATGCAAAAGTTTAAGGAGACTGGAACATGAAAAAGTATACACGATATCAAAATACTGTTCTTTTCCAACTTTACACAAATTCTGTGAACTTTACTCTTCTTGCCTCAAGTAAAGTTTACAATCCTATCTTAGGAGAAGGTTTTTGTTTGCTTACTTGCTTTTTTGATATCTTTGAAGGCACAGATACAACTATGGACTACTGAGTCATATACCACTAAGTAAAAGGTATATTATTTTCTACCTCTTTTTAGTTTTCTCCAGAGGTTTATGGTATCTAACTTTTCTAAAATTCTATTCCTCTCCTTACTTTCTTTCTTGTTAATTTTTTAGTTAGATTTGTCTGGTTCTGAGAGGGGAAGATTGCGTTTTATTCCATTAGAATAGTTTTGCTATTTCCTCCTGTAACTTATTTAACAACTTAAAAAAGTGAATGCCATACCATTTGGTACATATATGTTTGGTATTGATATTACTTCATTTTCTATATCTTTTAGAAAGATTTGGTTTCTTTCCTTATTTCTTTTGATTAGATCTATTTTTTGTTGTTGTTGTTGTTTTTGCTTTTTTTCTGACATCATGATTGATATCCTAATCCTGGCACTTTATTCATCGTGTTACCTACTTGCATATTCATTATAATATGTTTAAAGATAGTCATGACTCTTCCAAGTTGTTGCAACATATACTCCCATGTAGTTCAGCTCTTCTGAGAAAGATGGCGGAGAAAGATTCCCATTAGCCAAATTAAAAGTTTGGAGATGTTAAGGAGACATCTTGTCAAAGCAGGGCTCCCGTGAGAAGAGACCCATTTCCCACACCAGTCAGAAAGAGGCCTGAGAGCATAGAATGAGTCTTTCTTTTTCCTGAAGGTCAGACATGGGTCTAACTTGTTTGGTTAGATATCTTTGAAGATCTTTCTCAGTTTCTTTGAAACTGTATTTTTTATCCTCAAATTTCAGTCACACCAAAGCTTTAGTGACCTTATGGTTCAGTAATTTGAGGGCTAGGTAGAAAAGACCTATAGCACATAACATACATAATAACAAGTATGCTTCCAGAGCCATCAAGCAATTAATAAGCCAACGAATATTTATCAATAAATTAGTGAGCATTCATGAAGTACATACTATGTTTCAGTCTTTGTGCTGGTAATACACTGACAAAAGTGAGAGTCATTGCCCTCAAGGATCTTCCATTCTGTTGCAGGGGAGATAAAAAAATACAGGCCAACTTTAGGAGGCCTTTCGTAGTTGGTATAAATAAAGCCACAAGAAGGTTGGGCTTAATTTATTTTAATTTTTTCTTTTTAAAATTTTGAGTTGATTTTTCTCCCTCCTTTCTACACTCCTCCACCCACTAAGAAGACAAGCAACACAATATCAATAATACATGTGAAATCATGCAAAATATATTTTCATATTAGCCATATTACAAAAAAAAATAGAGTGAGAAAATGATACTTTATTTTGCACTCAGAGTTAATCTGTTCTGTCTCTGGAGGGGGATAGGATTTTTCAACATGAGTCCTTTGGAATTATCTTGAATCGTTGTTTTTATCAGAGTAGCCAAGCCTCTGTAGTAGTGCTCTATGGTCAATTTTTTTTTTTTTTTTTTTTTTATTGTTTGATCATTTTTTCCAGACTATTTCTTGAATTTAAACTTTACATTAAAGTTGGGTTCTAGTTACCTGGGGGTGGAGAGACACTGTAGCAAGTTTTTGGCTTTTTTGTGCTGTCACAGAACCACTTATAGGAAATGAGTCGCCAATCGGTGTCAGTTGCACCATGTGCCAATAAGGGGTTCCCTGGAATCTCTTTCTGACCAGTTGTCTGACTCTCTTAATATCTCTGGGCTGAAAGTTCCCCAAGCTGCTATCACTGCTGTTGCTGTTGCCTTCCAGGGTCCACTACAGGTCACCCCCCTGTGTTTCTGTGTCCAGCCCACTGTCACAGATCTTTTCTGTGCATCTTCTAAGTTATATCAGGCTGAAAAATTCCCTTTCTCGCCTTTTGTTGGCTCTACCACTCTCAAATTTGATTTGAGGCATTATTTTAATGTTGTTTGGAGGGGAAGGTTGGAAGATTAGTTGGGTCTCATCCTATATTCTACAATCTTGGCTCTATCTCTCTTGAGTAGAATTTTGAATAAAACTAGGGAATTGCAGAGGTGGCAATGAGGACAAAGTGCATTTTAGGTTTGGGGACAGCAATCCTGCATAAAGACTTGCCTTTGGTCAGCGTAGCTTAAAGACCAGCATGACTGAAAGGACAAGACTGTGGAAATGAATTATGTGTGAGGAAATAAATTATGTGTGAAAAGCTTGGATGGCTTTGATGTAAGAAGTGGGAAGAGTGAGTGGTAAAAGGGAATCCATCACCTAAAAAGGATATTTGTACTCTGGAGAAGAAAGACACACACACACTCTCTCTCACTCTCTCTTTCTCTCTCTCTCCCTTTTAAAATATATGTTGGAATATTACTTTCAAAACTGTAAATTGTATAAAGTATTTGCCTTCTTCTTTCCCATCCATTGATTCCTCTGAGAGGAAAAGGGAAAGAAAGAGGGAGAGACAGAGAAGCAGTTCAACAAAATTAATGAAGATATCAGTAAAGTCTGACAGAATACATATTGTTCTGCATCCATAGTTTTCCACTCCTGAAGGAAAGGTAGAGGGTGAATTTTCTCATCTTTTCTTTGGAATGGTAGTTCAGTATTCTTTTTAAAAAATGTCTTTTATTACCTTTTGCTTCTTAATTGCCTAATTTGCACTTGTATATTTCCCCTTTCACTCACTGAGCCAGCTTTTACAACAAGAATTTATTTTAAAAAAGAGAAAGATAGTGGCAGCTAGGTGGGGCAGTGGATAGACTACCAGCCCTGAAGTCAGAAGGACCTGAGTTCAAATTTGGCCTCACACACTTAATACTTCCCAGCTGAGTGACTTTGGCAAGTCACTTAATCCCAATTGCCTCAGGAAAAAAAAAGGGAGATAAAAACAATCTGCAAAATCTCACATTTAAATAATCTGATATCACATACAATACTGTATTCCTGTGCCCTCTACAATCCAATCTCTAAAAAGGAACAAAGCAAGATATCTACTCATATATCTTTTTTGGGGGATATTTTAGGGGTCTTTTTGATTAATGTAAATCCACATTATTTAGGGGTCTTTTTGACTGATGTAAATCCACATTATTTAGTTTGGATTGGCTTGTGTGTGTGTTTTTTTCCTATTCTTTTTATTTACATTGTTGTTGTGATTGTGTGTATTATTTTCCTGATTCTATTTTCCTTTACTTTTTATCACTTCATATAAATCTTTACATATTGCTTCACATTCACCATCTTTATTGTTTCTTTTAGTACAGTTATAATCTATTAATTTCATGTGTCACAATTTGTTTATCCAATTCTACAAATAAAACAATCTCTGGATCAAAGATAAAGGACATCTTGGCCAATTGGTTTGCATAATTCCAAAGTTATTTCCAAAATATTTGTACCCACTCCTAGTTCCACCAACAATATTTTACTATGCTGATCTTTTTATAACCTTTCCACCATTATTTATTCCTTTCTTCTGTCAATTTTGTCAATTTGCTTGGTGGGAGGCAAAACCTCAGGCTTGTTGTGATTTGCATTTTTCTCATTATTGGCAATTTGGGACCTTCTCTATTGTGGATGTTAAATCAGTTGAAATTCTTTTTTTTTTTTTTTTTTTTTTGAGAACTCCTTGTTCGTATTCTGTGTCTATTTCTCTATTAAAAAATGGAAGACGATGGCTTGATATTCCTAATGACTATTCACTATTTTTAGAAAGATCCTTCCCAAATAAGCAAGAAAACTAAATGTCTCTCTCTGAAAAAGAAAGAAAGAATTCAATAGCCTTTAAGAGCATGTAACATTTACCATCATGAATCATACCTCAATATTTAGCTCATAATTATCTCTTTTAGGGTAAATAATTCCTCAATCATCTAGGATTTTTTTCCTCCAAAAACAGCAGTGCTCTTGTAATCGGGAGATAATTAGATTTGATTCTAACGTCCAATTCTTATCAGTTGATTATATGGCCAGTAGAAAGTCATCTTGTCTCTTTGAAACTCAGTTTCCTCATTTGCTGAGCATATAATTGAGATAATTATGCTTGTACATTGAACTAGCAGAAGCCAGCCAGAGAGTATTTAGGGTGCTCTGCAAACTTGACATACTTTCTACATTCCAATTATTGGTGTTCTTGTTAAATTATTATCATTTATTATTAAAGGAACTGCTTTCTGAGCGATCAGTCATTTATTTATTTTTCCAGGCAGATGGGAGAATTTCAGCTGAACTGTTGTAGATTGGCAGCAGACAAAATGGCTACACCATCACAACCCATTAGAAGGAATAGTCTGAGGAGTCCCCTTCCCCCAAGAGTGTGAGCACAGTCAGGGATCCAGCCAGCTGTTGCATACCTATGTTGCACACAGTTACCACCACCATCCCCCCCCCCACCTCAGTTTCCTAGCATGATTATGATTCAGATATTTGGAGGACACACAAAGAGAGAAAGGGCCAAGGGTTCTGGCTACACCTGTGATTGTGGACAAGACATTGGAGCTTTTTGAGCCTCTGATTTCTCACCTGAAAAAAAGAGAGACTCCTTAGGAAACATATCACAAAGTTCCTTTGGGGGGGGGACCCATAAACGGTAAAGAATTTTCATAAAGTGAGTCAGTATTTATTTATATGTGTGAGATTCAGGAATAGGAGACTCCACCGACTCATAAAGGTTTTACCGTTTATTTGGATCCACAAGGAAGATTTATGAATAATACATTTACCAGAAAGTTCCTGATATTAAAACAGAACTTTTCTTCCTGGTGGTCATCTCTTTCAAATAATATCACAAAAATTTCAAGTTGTTTTTTTTTTTTTTTTTTAATCATCCAGATACAGCGAGTTACAGTCCCAACAAACAATTGCCATCCTTGAAGTCAATGAATAGGTAACTTTATTTCTTAGAGTGACGTTGGGCCTCTGTTCTTGGCCTTTGCTCTATGTTTTTATTGGCTTGGGTAAAAGCACAGCTGGTACACTTGCCAGATTACAGATGACACAACACTGAGAAGAGCTAGTGATGACAATAAGATCAAAGATTCTCATCTGGGATGAGCGGCACAAGAACTGTCTTTAAGGGACTGAAATGTCACATGGAAGATTTACACAATGTTCCTGCCAAGGGGAGCATTCGAAGGGATGGGCATAAGTTTTAATGTCAGGGAAAAAAATAATAAGACAACATTGAAAGCCAAAAGAACCACTTGGACAATCTGAGCTATTCCAAAGTTGAGGGGCTGTCTCCTGTAGGAGACAGAATGGTAGTGCAGCTCCCATGAGGCATTGTTGATGATCAGGGGTGACTGAGATAATTCCTGGTCAGTTACTCTTTACACTTTTGCTACCTAGACTCTTTCCTGTTCTAAGCTGCTGTGACTGCATGTTCTGTAACAGACCCAGGCAACATCTAGCATTCCAAGATTGAAAATATGATCACAGGAATTATTCCTTTTGCACTGCCATAGCTTTGTGTTCCCTTCTCCTTTCCATATCATTTTGTATGTGATCCCTAGTCCTTCTAGAGGGAGAGTTACATTCTCTGGACCCAAGGTGATCCTTTTATCATAAAGTTAAGCATTTGTCCAAGACCAGGATTACAGAGTGGCTTTCACTGTGGGATTCTCCATTTGGTTTGACACAAAAATATTCCTAATTTTTGTTTTCTATAATATAACAGAAACAGACTTTATGAAAACTCATTGCCTACTAAGACAAAGATCATTACCCATAATGCCAATGGAAACTCTGAGCAATCTAGAACACTGCTCTGAAGGTGATGGAATTCTAGGTCTAACTAACCTACAATAGTACATGGAGAAAGTATTATTTCAAACACTACTCTTCTCGCTGTAAGACCATTTATTCTTTCAGCAGAATTAGAGAATTGCTGGTCAGTGCATGTCCTCTTTATCCTCACATCATTCTACAAAGTCTCATGTCAGTGTTAAGATGGCCCTGCGCTTTAGAAACCCAGTGGTGACCCAATATCTGGGAAGTCCCACTATGGTGGAATATTGTCGCGTTTCATTCTGTGATGTACTCTGCGTGTATTTTTCTGAGGGCAGACCTAGATCAATTCAGAGAGAATTAACCAAGATATGATGATTTATTTTTTTGGAACAGTAATTCATTAAACTGTGTACTAGAGCATGAAAGGTGTGTGGCCAGAGTCAATAGCAAGGATAGTTGCTCCTGTCAAATCAGGGATCCTTGAAATACTAGTATCTGTTATCTTCATAAGAGTCCTTCAACATTCACTTTAAAAGTTCTCCAATTTCTTTTAACTCTTTTTTCCCCCTCCATTTTCCCTCCAAGTAATCATAACAAATAGAATTAGAACTAATATTGATGAAAGTCAGTGACCACAGAATTTGGACCTGGAAAATGGCTGAAAATATCTAATGCAATTCATACATTCTATAGGTAAGAGAGTGATATCCTTAGAAAAATGACTTGTCCAGACACGAAAACAGAAATGACTTGTAGAAGAGGGATCATTTTAGCCAAGTTTCTCTCATTTAAAATTTAGTGCTCCTAATACCATACTGGACTGTCTTTGACACACTGAACATGTAGGAGAAAGCTGAAATCTTTCCTTTGGAGCTCCAGTACAAGGCATGTGAGCAGCTTAGTGAAGCAACAAAACATGGTAAAGGAGAGATGTAAAGCCTGGTCAGGCTCTGATGGAGGTAGTCCAGAACCCTAAGCCTGAGAACTCTGGGAACAGTGATTCTTTCAGATTAGTGCCCTTAGCCCTCATTCTGAAGATCAGCTGTTAGGAAGATGTAGAATACCTCCCTCTCTCCCTTTCTTCCTCCCTTTCCTCCCGCCTTCCCTCACTTTCCTCCCTCCTTCCCCTTCCCTCCCCCTTTTTCTCTTTCCCTCCCCCCTTTTCTCCCTCCTTTCTTTTCTCCCTCCCTCCCTCTCTCCTTCCTTTTCTCCTTTTCTTCCTCTTCCCTTCCTCCCTCCTTCCCTCTTTCCCTTCCTTCCTTCCTTCCTTCCTGCCTTCCTGCCTGCCTGCCTGCCTGCCTGCCTGCCTGCCTGCCTTCCCTGATTTTGCTAAGTACTTTGGACAAAAATACAGAAATGAAAGAGTCTTCAAAAATTGATATTTGATTAGCAAAAACATTTATATAACAAGTATATATAGAATTAAAAAAAAAAAACAAAACACAAGTTCATTCAGGAAAGAGGGATATGGGTGTGAACAGTTGAAGAATCAGGAAATGCTCTAGGTAGAAAGAAAACATGAACTGGCTTTTGCAGAATGAAGAGATACTAAGGGGTGGTGATCAGGAGGCAATATTTTAGTTATGAAGGTTGATTAGGCAAAGGTGCAGAAACAAGTCATGGTGTTAGGAGAAAATGAGCCAAAATCAGTGCGACTATACTGTGGAGTATGGGAGAAAGGAGGTAATAACAAAGGTGGAAAAATAGCTTGGGGCCAAATCAATTGGGATTTAAATGAAAAACTGGGAGTTCACATTTTCACTAGCGACAATAGGGAGCCCCTAGATTTTGAGTAGCAGATATTGTAGGAATAGGAAGGTTCCAATCCCATTGCCCTCTGCTCTCATCAGATTTCCTTCTGGTTATTGTGTTCAGTTTAGAATGAGCTGAAGAGTATTCAGAGATAGCTATTTAAGTGAAAGGCCTTGATGCTATGCCATGTAAAGGTTAAAGAAATGGTTCCTTAAGTATCTGAGATAATGATATCTTCTAGCTTGGAGAAAAGGGTAAGAGAAGGCTGGCTAGTAGCTGTGTTCAGGCATTTAAAAGCCTCACAAGCTGAGCGGAACTCATACTTGTTCTATATACACAAGAGGACATAAGTAGTAACAGTGGGTCATTGTTATAAATGGGAAAATTTAGACTTGATGTCAGGGGAAAAAAAAAAAAACAAAACTAATGGGCTGTCCTCAGAGAGTATGAGTTCATGTTCCTTGAAGCTGTTTAAACAAAGGCTGGATGACCACTTTTTGACTTTGTTATACTGGAATTCTTTTCATGTATGGATTACACTATAGAAGTGCTGTTTAATTAAAATAGAAATCAATCCCTATGGCTCACAGATGGACTTTAAAAATGTAGAGTTTTTATTATCTATGTTTTTATTATTATGTATTTTTATCATGTACTCAAGTTCAAAAAATAGTTTAAAATCAATTATCTATGTATATATTTTTATTTATTTTGTTAATTATTTTCCAATTACATTTTCCAGTTTGGGCTATACTGGGAGATTCGGGAGCAGGTAGACTTCAAGTTTAACAATTCTGGATTAGGTGATTGCTGAAGTCACTTCTAACTCTCCAGTTCTATAATCTGTGACTCTGTGAGTGGGTGAAGAACATGACCAGAATTGTGATTAAGTAAAGTCCCTTTGGAAGCCATGTGGAAAAAAGCAAGAGCCTGGGCTCCTGGATGATTACTTGGAACCTGTCCTGGTATCACACTTGAGAGTTGGAATTAGGAGTCTGAATTAGGAGCAAGGTTGTATGAATGGAGAAAATCAGTTATATATAATGTGTTACATATGGAAATGGCATCCTTTAGCAGCTGTCTGAATACAATATGTAGCATTATAATGTATTAAGTATGTTATGCTACATTATATCATATTACAATTGGTGAGAAAGGCTGAGAAGTCAGTGTTAACACTGTAGCCACAAACCTGAGAAATTGTGTTTTGGGTAAGCTGAGTCAAAGATCCTGGTGATCTGAAATTCAGCACTGAAACTGGAGCCTCTTCTTCCCTTCTCTCTGTTCCTGACCCCCATGGCCTTCTCTCTCAGCCCCAGGCTTCATAAAATAACTATTTTATGACTCTATACAATACAATGGAAATACAATCTTAGAATATTGAAATTAAATTCATTGAGAATGGTGAAATTTTATTTCAAGCACTGATGCCCTCCTAAGACTCAGCAAGTCTTAGAGTTATCACAGAAATTTAAAGACCCTTATTAGGGAGTCCAAGTCCTGTTGTCCCAAGGCCAAAATCTTTTGGCTATTTATGATGGACTCTGTCATCTGAGAACCATCCTGGCCAAATCCAGAGCGACTCATCCCACATTGCTCATCAGGGACTGATGCAGTTTTGCCCCAGAAACTCTTGAAGGTTACTTACTAAGTTATTGCAGAATTATTGTGGAGTTGAAATATACCTCCATAGATAGAGATCAGAACCTTTTGAGTGAGGATTTAGGAAACAACTCAGATGTAATGATAATTGCCTTCAAAATTATTGTCTGATAATTTGCAGAAGACACACACAGGGTCCCTGGGAGGGGTAGCACTCCCCTACTCCCAGACCATTTGTTTTACCTTCTCCCTACCTCTTATAGCCATCTTCCAGGGAAGGAATCCTTGTGATTCTAACCATTCTAACCAATCATTCTAACCAACTAATAACTACCTACCTATCGTACACAAGTTAGGTAAGCTGGACTAACTGCAAGGTGCCCTGAGGAAAAGCTAGAAGGCAGCATTGTCAGGCAATTCAAGTTCCTACTGTCATCCTGACCACATGTCCACTCAGACCTCAGATCTTGATGATATAGGCCAGAAATCTGAGCCCATATGCATATTAAAAAACCTCATATCACCATCCTAGTGACTCTAGCCATCCTTCTGGGAAGCGATCCCTTTGGAGAGACAGCCTGGTCATGGACACAGTTTCTGAAGACTCTCAATGTAATGTTTGCACAACAAGACTAAATAGTTGAGCATCATAGATTGGTTTGATTTTGTCAGTGGAAATGGCATTAAAGAAGGGCCATTCCCACTTGCTTTGCCACTGTGCTCCCAGGCCCACTGACCCTTTTTATTTGAACTATGATTGAAGCCTTTCCTATGTCACACTTTCCTCATTCCAATGTGAGCTCCTTGAGAGCAGGGACTGGCACTTCTCTACTGACATTCCCATTGCTTGGCACTGCGCCTTACATGTAGGAAGGTACTTAATAAATATATAATCCATTATCCATTCATTTATAATTTTAACTGAAATACCAGAATTTAAAGATCTACAAATGCAGTATCAAAGCTCTGGGGAAAAAAAAAAACAACAGAGTTTGTGGGTGCCAATGGGATAAGGCTGGGTGGGATATATTTTTCTTTTTTCGTTTGGACTTTCACTTGGCAAATTCTGTAGCTGGTGTTTGCAATCTTGATTTATGAAGCTTGATGCTCAAAGTGTGGCCGTCCTTTAAGTATTACAAGCCTGAAAGCAACTTGTTGTTTTCTAGCATCAATTGAAGGATATGGTTTTCTTCCCCTATCATTTATGGAGTACACTTCTTAAAGTGCTTTTCCACACATTGTTGAAATTAAGTGTATATGAAAGTGAATGAGAAGAGTCGATTCCATTTGCCAAGGACACAGGCTGCCCTGAAGTGTTCAGAAAGACTCCTGTCACATCTGTAAGGAAGGAATTCTTATGGCAGTTTTGAGATTTTTAAGTTCACATGGATATTACTTCCTTTTATCCTTCTAGGCTTGGCTAACTGAACAGCAGTATGCCTGGAGAGAAAATTCAGCTTTTATAAAATAATATTGACCAGGTAGAAGGATTCCAGATACAGTGAAGAAATCATATTCCACAAACTCAAGTGTTCTTTCCTCAGAACTCTGTCAGGGTTTAAATTCTTTGGAGTTTGGCCAAGCTGGTCTAGGAAGGCAAGGGACTTTTAATACCAGAAGAAATTATTAAGAAGAAAAAGCATAAGCTATAAAAGAAGCCTAAACAAGATAAAACTACTGTATTCACTAGTGCTTTCTTGTGTCTAAGCCAGAGTAGATTCATTTAGGTATCTTTTAAAAGATACCTTTCAAAATCAAAAGATTTTCATTGAGAATTTCACTGAGAAATGTTCAGTCAGAAGCTGGAGAAATTGCAGAAGCATTCTTACTCAGGTTCACTTTGGTGGCTCATGTTCCTCCCATGTCACCCATATTCTGATTCTGTGATACTCTAAGAAGCCCCTGGGGACACTCAGAGCTGGAATACAGGCCAGCCTATCAGGAAGTTATTGCCTTTGCAGAGGGTACCAATCTGTAAAGGAAAGCTAACACCCTCGTTGACAAAGTCTTGGTCCCAAGGGCTTTATTAGGTGAACATATTGGACTGAGTCTAGTCAAACAAAATTCACCAGAGATAAATATAAAGTGTTGCATTTTGGTTCAATACATCCACTTCACACATGGGACAGGGAGGAGGAATTAAGGCATATTCAGACGCTGATAAAGTAAAAAAAAAAAAAAAAAATTGGGAGGATTATAGTGGACTCAAATGAGATTATGAATTAACAAATCATATGTTCCTTGCCTTAGAGTTGGAACAGACCAGGTAGATGGCTCTTAAGTCTGCTAGTCCAAAACTATAATGTTATAAATGAGGAACGATGAGACCCAGAGAAAGAGACTCTGCCCTTTTGACAAGAGACACATAGATTTTGTGACAGGATTTGGCTTTGAACTGAGGTCCACTGACTCCAAATCCTATACTCTCACCATTATACTCTGTTGTCTCTGATGGCACTGTGCTACTCAGGCACTGGAAATCTCCAAACCTGTTCTCTCATGGGCTGGTGGCCCAAGCATAGCAAAAGATCTGCCGATTCCTCTTTGAATTCTTCAGGCCATGTCGGCCATGCTGTGCTCGATTCCTAGTGCTACCAGATAGCATCCAGAGCCTGGTAAACATCTTGGTCAGGGGTCTTGTATTGAGGCAGCATTCTAAGAATCTATCTGCTTTCAGAAATTTGGAAATTGTAGTCCAGAGAAGGAAAATCTTGCTACTATGTGGGATCCAGAAAGGCAATGGAAAGCCACTGAAGGGCTTGTTATCTAGTGAAAGAGATTCCACTGTATCTCCAAGCCAAACTGAATAAGGTAGCACTTGATAAATGCTCACTGAGTGGCATTGGAGCTCAATCTCTGATCTTGGGAATCATTGAATGGAGCTGATCACAGAACCCACTAGCACTGATGAGCTCACCAAGAGAGCATCTGAGAGATGGGTGACTAGCATCTCCTTGGCAACCTATGCTGACCTGACAGAGGCTGCCTCATGAAGCAGACAATTTCTCTCTAAGAGACATTAAGCCTACATTTGTCTTTTGTTCCAGATTCTACACTCAGATCACACAGAACAATTCTAATCTTTCATTGAGAGATTTTAAAAATTTGAAGTCAATTACTATTTGTTATTGTTCAGTAATTTCAGGTGTGTCTGTCTCTTTGTGACCTTCTTTGAGGTTTCCTTGACAAAGATATTGGGGTGGTTTTCCAGTGGCAAGAAAGAACAGGATTTTTTTTTTTTTTTTGTTGTTGTTGCTCTTCCCCTTTCTCATGCCCCATCCTCTTTTCTCCAGGCTAAATGGTCCCAATTCTTTCTTTCAAACACTTTTTATGTGATATAGATTCATGACCTTTACCCCCTCATTATTCTCTTCTCAACCTTCTCCAGCTTATCAATGTCCTTCTTGAACAGAGACTCTCAGGGTTGAACACAATACTACAGATGGGATGGAAAAAGAATACCATATATGGGAAACCGCCATCTTTTTGCAGGTACATTATGTTTCCATTAATACAAGCCGATTTAATGGCAGCATTTCTGGATGCCACATCATGCTTCTTTCTTTTCTGCCTGCTATCCACACTGAAAATCCAAATTCACATCTGAAGGCTTATTCTACCTGTCCCTTGAAGTGAATTTCTCCTGAAAACCATGTTCAGTAAGGCAGAAAAATAGTCAGATTCCTCCTCTCCAGTTAATCCTTGGTTATTTAAATCAATGCACTCCAGGGCATTGAAGAGGATGACACTGAAATTTCAAACAATATCTTTCACTTTCCTCTCTTATGTCTAGCTCTTCTCTCTTATTCTTTTTTCTTATAACTTCTTTATCCCTTAATCTTTCTCTTCTGTTCATCCCTTTATGCCTTTTTTCTTTTTTTCTCTCTTATTCCTCTTTCTCATTCTTTCCTTTCTGTTTTTCTTTTTCTCTCTCCCACATTTTCTTTTCCCCTGTAACTGATTAATTTCTTAGGATCCAGTTTCTCAGATCACACACTGGATTGGGCAAATGATATTTAGTTTTGCAGTGGGAGCCAGTTACTATTTCAAATCTCGGATGCTATGATTTTGTATGGGAGAGCAGCAGCAACATGGATCAAGCCTGCCACCGGAACAGTAAAATAAATATTTTTATTAAAATGCTTTAAATGGTTGGGGAGTCATACATTGAAATAATGCCATAAAAAGGGCACTTAGAGGAGATAAATTTGACGGAGATTTTCAGAGTTCTGTTCTACACAATCCCAGCATGGGAGAGAGGGAATACTGAGATGGAATTCTCAGTCATGTTTTAATCCTAAATAGCTATAATAAAGGAAGTGCGCAATATGGAAATCTCATCACTTAAGGAAGGGCACTTGAGGCTGCTTGAGCTGCAGTGATATAGTTCAGTCTCTGCATTTGGCAGTACCCTGATCCCAATGAATGCTACAGGCTGTTGAAGGAAAGAGCAGCCATTTCCCTGTCTCCTCAATACATATAAATAATGAGTTGGCAGAGTTCATGGTCTGCCCCTATTGTATCTATCAGGTGGGGGGGGGCAGTGCAGAGGAAAGTTGGAATCCCTGCAGAGTAGGGAGGAGGCATTTTGCTAAAGGAAAGAAGACTTTTAAAAATAACCTCATGGGACCTGAGTTCAAATCTGGTCTCAGACACTTAACACTTTCTAGCTGTGTGACCCTGGGCAAGTCACTTAAACCCAATTGCCTCAGCAGAAAAAAAAAAAAAAAAAGAAAGAAAAGAAAAAAAAAAGAAAAATTATCTTATATATCATTTTCCTAAGAAATTAGTCTAAAGAATGCTTTTGAATATAAGATATTTTGATGGAATTATACATGTTTGGGCAGGAGATCAACAGCATAGAAGGATTGGTGGATGAGGATATGTAGAAAAAAAAATTAGGCCCATTTTCTTGCCCAAAAATCGCTCATCCTGAGTATATATGCTATATATTACCATCTCCAACAACAACAACAACAACAAATCCAACCCAACAAAAACAACTCCTTGGAAAAGATTGAAAAGACAATAATAATATTTTTGGGGTAAAACATGTGAATAATGAACTGATTATTTCTCATTTTATTTTTTTTTAAGGTTGAGAAATTGCTTTACATGTTTAATTAGATTTGTGGGAGATGCTACTGCCCCTTTTTATTGATGATAAAACTGAGAATTTGGGTGATTGAGAGAGGATTTGAATCTATGATTCTCTGCTTCTTTGGTTAGTGTTCTGTTCAACATACCATGCTGCTTCTCTGACTTGCTGCTACCAACTGATATCTTTCTCAAAAGAGTGGGAGTTTGGGAATTGTACTGTAGTACTCCCTCAGCGTTCACTACTACCACTTCATTGCAATGACAAAGCAATTGATTGTTATTTCCCCTGAACTTCTTAGAACCAACATTCCGGCCTGTCAAATTAAAGCATTCTGGGATCTTTATCCCTTTATTCAACATGTAAATTACTTTTCATAGATGATAACTTTGTCATCAGTGTTTTTACCCAAATTAATGATTAAAACAATAAGAACTATTAAGCTATTGATCAATTACAGATCCCTGAGATCTTTCCTTTTTTAATGGTGACAACCAAAACTTTAAAATTTTATTATTTTTCTAAATAATTATTGCTTGAAAATTTTGAGTTCCAAATTCTTTCCCTCTTCCCATTTCTTCCCACACTCACTGAGAAGACAAGCAACATAATACCAATTATACATATGACATCATGCAAAACAAATTTCCATGTTAGCTATATTTTGGCTAAGAAAAAAGAAAATAATATCAATTTGAACTCAGAATTCCTTACTTCTCTCTCTCAGAGGGGAGAGCATTTTTTCATTATGAGTCCTTTGGAACTGTATTGGATCAAAGTAGCCAAGTCTTTCCTAGTTAATCATCAAGACAATATTGCTGTCACTGTGCACAATGATCTCTCGATTTTTTCTCACTTCATTTTACATGTACTCATATATATCTTGCCAGGTTCTTCCAAAATCTCTTCATCATTTCTTATAGGATAATAGTACTACATATGACTTTATATATCTACAACTTGTTTAGACATTCTCCAAATGATGAGCATCTCCTTGCTATCCAATTATTTGTCATTACAAAAAAATAAACATTATGATTTTTTTTTTGCATATATAGATCTTTTTTTCTTTTTATTTGGGAGACAGATCTGGTATTGGTATTGTTTAGTCAAAGGGTATGCCCTTTGGACATATTTCCAAATTATTCTTCAGAATCATTGATGTAATGTTCTGGTTAGCTTTCTAGAGGTCTTGGGAGGAGCCTTCATTTCAGCAGAGTAATCACCAAGAGAATAGCTAGGTGATAAAGTCCTAAAGTCTTTATTGTCTCCTTCACAGTCTGTCTCCTTGCCTGGGACTTGGCTAGCTTTCTGGAAGCCTTTCAGACAGGCCTTGGTCTCAGTGGAGGAAGCAGGAGGACAGGCCAGCCACCAGGAGGCTGATGAAGATGGAATGTCTCTCTGAGTCGGAGGGCTTGAGCTCCAGCTTCTAGTCCTCTGTCTTCTCTAAGTCTGTCTCTGAGTGTGTCTCTAGGTCTGACTCTGACCTCTTAAATACTTCATTACAATTAAATCCATTCATTATACTGAGTATAAGCCAATCATTGTATCACTAGGGCACCACCATTATTTGTTGTAAGATTAATTCAATCATATTAAACTAGAGAAGTATTAATCACCATGCTAAACTAGATAACCATTGTCTTATCAGTTCCATTGAGTTAACACCTTGTTGTAAGAATCCTTGTTTCGAGTACACTTCTCCAGAATTCTGGCCCATTACAGGTTGAACAGCTCAGTACTCTACCAGCAGTTCTCCTAATTATTGCTCTGATTTCCTCTTTATTGGTTGTAAGTTCACACTTTTCATTTTTGATATTGGTAATTGGTTTTTTTTTTCTTTCCTTTTTCTACTCAAATTAATCAAAAGTTTCTCTCTTTTGTTGGCTTTTGCATAATAGTTTTATTTTTTATTTTTTAAGAGTTAGTTACTCTTAGTTTTATTTTATGTATTAGTTCAATAATTTTCTTGCTTTCCATTTTATTACTTTCTTTTTTGATTTTCAGAATTTCTATTTTGATATTTAATTGAAGGGTTTTTAATTTTTTTTCTATCTTTTTAGTTGCATGCCCAATTCATTGATCTCCTCTTTCTTTATTTTATTCATATAAGCATAGATATATAAAATTTTCCCCAAGAACTGCTTTTGGCTACATTCCATAAGTTTTGATATGTTGTCTCATTATCGTCATTTTTTGGATGAAATGATTGTTTCTATGATTTATTATTTGACCTACACATTCTTCAGGATTTGATTATTTGATTTCTAATTAATTTTTGGTTTATCTTTCCATGCCCTTTCTATCAAGCTGCTTATTCTATTTTCATAATTTTCTGGCATTATTCTGATTGATTTTTCCCAATTTTCCTTTCCCACACATCTTTAACTTTTCCAGGAATTCTTTTAAGTTTGGGGTCAATGAATGTTTTTCTTCTTCTGAGTTTATGTTTTGTTCCTTTCCTTGCTACTGTAGTGAATTATTATGGCTTTTTTTTGTTTGTTTGTTTGTTTGCTCATTTCCCCAGCCTATTTCTTGATTTGAATTTCATGTTAAAATTGGTGTCTGCAGTTGATGTAATAAACATAGACAAATAGCTGGATTACATTTAAAACTATATAAAATGGCAGTCAGTACAACAATTAGGTACTGAGTGAGAAATAGAGTCATGGGTCAGTGGAATAAGTTAGGTACATAAGACATAATACTCAATGACTATAGTAATCTATCATTTGTAAATTTGAAAACTCCAGTTTCTGGGATAAGAGCTCACTATTGGACAAAAAAATGACAGAAAAAATGGAAAATATTATGGCAGAAACTAGGTATTGACCAACACCATCTCACTAAAATAAGGTTGAAATGGCTTCAGGATTTATTCATGAAGGATGATGTTACAAACAAAGTAATAGATCAAGAAATAGCCTACTTGTCAGATCTTTGGAGAAGAGAGGAATTAATGGTCAAAGAAGAACTAGAAAACATTATGAAATGCAAAATGTATAATTTTGATTACATTAAATTGAAAAGTTTTTGCACAAACAAAATCAATGCAGCCAAGATTAAGGAAAACTGGAAAACTAACATATTGGTGGGGGTTAGGAACTGATCCAGTCACTCTGGAGAGCAATTTGGAGCTATGCCCAAAGGGCTATCAAATTATGCATACCCTTTGATCCAGCATATCAGTACTGAGTCTGTATCCCAAAGAGATCAAAGGAGAGGAAAAAGGATACACATATGCAAAAATGTTTGTGGCAGCTCTTTTTGTGTTTGGAAGGAGTTGGAATTTGAGGGGATGCCCATCAATTGGGGAATGACTACATCAGTTATGTATAATGTATAATGAAATATTATTACTGTACAAGAAATGATGAACAAGCTGTTTTCAAAAAACCTGGAAAGACTTACATGCATTGATATTGAGTGAATTGAGTGAGAAGAAACTTCTAATAGACTTGGACTGGAAAGTGCCACTCATATCCAGAGAGAAACTTACAGAGACTTTATATGAATCAAAGAATAGTATCTTCACTTTTTTGTTTATTTGTTTCTTTCCTTTTTCTTTCTCATGATTTTTCCCTTTTGGTTTGATTTTTCTTGTACACCATAGCAAATATAGAAATATGAAAGAGACAGGAGAAGAGAGAGGAGAGAAGAAGGAGAAGGAGGAGAGAGAATTAGAAATATATTTTAATCTGGTTGTGCAGAATTTTGAATACTAAGGATGGAAGTATGCATTTTATTCTACTGTCAAAGAGAAGGCATTTTAGGTTATTCTTGTACATAGGAGTGATATGATCATATCTATGCTTTTGTACTCTCGGTATTGTCATGGCTATTTGAAGGTTAAATAGGAAAGGTGAAAGGCGAGATTGAAGAATGTGATTTTGAAGGCTATTGAAATACTTGAGGTAGACAAAGGATGATGACCTAAACCAGGTTGGTGATTTTAAGAAGGTGATAGGAGAAATGTTGAAGTGAAAATGACAATATGGATAACTGATTATATAGAGGATGGTTAGAGGGAGGAAAGAATCATTGACTTCTGGGGTTGATATCATAGAAGACAGTCATACTGTCTTACACAACAATGGTTAGTATCAGTATAAAGTCAGAATATGAGTTTTTGTGAGCCCAGGAAGTTTTCTATATACCTTTATATTATGTTCTTTTATTATGAAGGCAATCTGAAGGCAGTGGATCTGTGAATTCAATGGAAATGATGCTGATTTTATTACACTGGATGTGTGAATAGAATGAGTAAATCAGAATCTTGCCCATAGAAACAGAGTTAAGTTCAGCCTTCTAATTACAATGTCCAAATATCCAAACTCCCGCTGATTCTATGTTCCTACATGTTTTCCCACACATTTTCTTTGCACAGCTATTGAGTCATCCATGAAATCCAAGGGGTTAGAATTCGTTTTCCTTGCTGCTGGCACAGAACATTTAAGTTCTATTGTTGGGCAGCCTCATCATGTTGCCTTATTCATTCCAGAGGCTTGCTGGTATGTTTTGAAGATCTAACTTTTATACCAGCCAGCTTGATACTAAAATATTCTTTGTGTCTTGGATGGCTTTAATTTGGCCTTCAAAATGGCTGTTTTCATATTTCTCTTGTAGATTCAAGAAAACTGCTCACTAAACTTGACCATTTACAAATTTCCAAATCATTTAAATAAGTATAAGCCATAAGAGGAATGATTTTGAATTATTTCATTTTTTCAAAGAGTTTTCTTTCCCTGTCTTGAGAGATCAGAATTCCTATTGGATTCTATTGTCAGCTGGCAACTGAAGAATGGCTTAATCCATGTTTGGTGACTAATTTATAGTTTTATTCATTTTGAATGAGTAAGAACCGCCTGGTTATGAAATCTATGGTGAATATAAAAGGAGCCTTGAAGAAGAATCCTGCAAGAGGATAAGCCATGGCTGGATTAGAATCTGCTCCTTATCCAAGGCCACATACTCACAACAGACAAACAGACTGGAACCATCAATGTGTCACAGAATCCTTTAGAGGTCATTCAATGCAACCTATAGATAAATAAGAAGGAGCTACCATCCACCCTTTGCCTGATGATTTCAAGGAACAGGATCGTTCAATTCATAGAATATTCTACTTATTCTATTTGTTGTATTCTAAATATTAGTAGATACTTTTCCTACTTTCAAACTTAAATTTGTATCTTTACTACTTTTCGACTGTTCCAATTTCTGCCCTCTAGGAACATGTAGAACATGCCACAAAAGTCATCCACGACATCTTAAGTCATCACCAGACATTGTGATTCTGTGATTCTGTCTTGCCATTGGACAGTGATGATTCTGGAGGACAGAGTAAAACCAATAACTTTGTGCAATTCTGCTTCACTTAAATCCTATTTATACATGAATCAAAAGAATATGTCAAATATCTCTTTTAAGTTATTATTTTTAAAAATAAACAAACAGCTATCATATTCCCTCCGAGTCTTCTCTAGGCTAAAAAGTCACCATTTCCACAATAGTTTTTACTATGTCATGGACTCAAGGCCCTATACAACTAAATTACTCTCAATTATATCTTTTCTAGTCTATGAATTTCTTTCCTAAAATATGATAACTAGACCTGAATGCATTAAGTTGGATAGATGTGTTTTGACCAGGACAAATTACAACAGGACTACCTGCAATTGAAGAAATCTGGCAAAACTATTCCTAAATAGAAATATATATATATAAAATCATAATTAACCAGTGCAATAGCAAAAACAACAAAAGTCATATTATTTCAATAAATGCACAAAAAACTGTGACAAAAACCAAAATCCATTACTATTAAAAACACTAGAAAATATAGAAGTAAATGGAATTTTATTAACACAAGTAGTATCTATCTAAAACCAAGAGGAGATAAATGAGAAAGCTTTCCAACAAGATCAGATGTGAAGACTTACTTAGAAAACCCTACAGAATCAACTGCAAAAAAGGACTATTTGAAACAACTTCAGCAAAGTTGTAGTAAAATCTGCACAAAATCACAGTACACCTTATCTTTAACTCTCTCTCTCTCTCTCTCTCTCTCTCTCTCTCTCTCTCTCTCTCTCTCTCTCCACACACACACACACACACACACACACACACACACACACACACATATACACAGCATGAAGAGATAGAAAGAGAAATTCCATTTAAAATAACTGGAGTAATTTAAAATACATGGAAATATACCTTCCAAGAATTACCTCAGACATGTGTGAACACAATTACAAAACACTCTTCTCACAAATACAGATCTAAATAATTAGAGAATTATTAAATACTTACAGGTAGATTGAAATAATATAATTAAAATTATAATGTTACTAAGATTAATTTATTCTGTGGTGTGATCACCGCGCTAGCACCCAGGACACCCCAGAATCAGCCGGAGTCAGGATAAGCAAAAGTCCTTAGTCTTTATTCTTGGTCCTTAGATGCAGGATTGAACAAGATGAAAGGAAAATCTCTGCAACCGCCTTCTCCCTCATCTACCGCCAAGAGTGACCCTGGTTAGTCTTAATCTACCCCCTAGTCCCTCCTACAATCCTTTGTATACACCAATCATTGAGCCAGAACAAGATAGTGGGGAGGACCATTTTCCAAGCATATGCCCATAGAGTATTGTCCAATCGGTAATTAGCCTCAAGTGCTTTGCAGTCCTGACCTCAGTGCATCGACTCAATAGTTTCAGCCCTCTACACTGTGGTATTCTGTGATATACCAATCAAAAGATAAAGGATTTAAAAATATATTGTTGTTCAGTCATTTCAGTCATGTGTGTTTCTTTGTGACCCCATATTCCATACCCACCTTGTCAAAGATCCTAGAAAGATAGGCCATTTCCTTCATTTTGTGGGTGAGAACCCAAGACAAACAGGGTTAAGTTACTTGCCCAGGGTCACACTAGTAGTTAATGTCTGAGGTCAGATTTGAAATTAAAAAGATGTCTTCCTGTCTGTAAGTCCACCACTTTTTCTACTGCACCATTTAGCTGCCCAATTATTTTGTAGAGCTAGACAAAATAATGAAATTCTTTTGGATTAACAAGTCAAAATTATGAAGAGAATCAATTTTAAAAATGGAAAGGAATGAAATCTAGAAATATCAAATATCAAACTATACTACAAAGCTGTAATGCTCCAAACAATTTGTACTGGAAATGTCAATCGGTGGACCAGATTTGGTACAGAATAAGAACAAATGACCGCAGTAGCCCAGTGCTTGATAAATCCAAAGGCCCAAACTATTGAGATAAGTACAAAACAATTAAACAAAACAATTGAAAAACTGTAAATTGTCTGGCAGAAACTGGGCATAGATCAACATCTCACACCATTTATCAAGGTTAGCTCAAAATAGGTTCATAATTTAGATACAAAGAATGAAATCATAAGCAAATTAATGGAGATGGAAAAAATTAATTGCCTGCCATATCTGTGGAGAGGGAAAGAGTCCATGATCAAATAAAAGCTAGAGGCTTGTAGGAGAGGAAATTGATCATATTGATTACATAAAATTAAAAAAAAGTTTTTCAAAAACAAAATCAATGTAGCTAAAATTAGAAAAGCAGGAGAAAAGTATGCATCAAATTTCTTTTACTAATACACATCATTTATTATTTTAAGAGTATTGTTTTTGCTTCTCTTTATGGGGACTGTTTTTTACATCATCATATTTCACAATAAAACCAAATCTAGTTAACAAGTTTTTATGCCTCCCCCAAAAAGTGAATGAAAGGCTCATGATAATGTGATTGCCACTTGCAGGAAAGCACCAAATAACCATCATGAGTACATATGATCCCATCATGATGAACTCTATGAGGTCAAAAAAATTAGTGACAACCTGGATACCTTTATCACAAACATCTTGAAATAGGATGAATTTGTAATTCTGGGTAACCTTAATGTCAGAGTAGGCAGAGATTAGCAGACACGGCAGTAGTTCTTGGGAGAAGTGGCAATAGTCACTTATCATGGAAAACGGGCATCTAATGACCTTCTCCTCACCAATTCTTTCTTCTATTCTCAATACAATAAGCTTCACGGATGCACCCTTGCAGCAAACACTGACATTTGATATGCTATGTCATTATAAGGAGAACAGCCAGATAGAATGTAAGAATAATGAAACAAGGACAATTAACTGGCTCAATGGATAGAGCACTGACCCTGGAGTCAGGAGGACCTAAGTTCAAATTGAGCCTTAGATAATTAATACTTCCTAGCTGTGTGATCCTGTACAAGTCATTTAACCCCAACTGCCACATACAAAAAAGAATGATGCAATGTTCATGGATGCCTCCGATGTGCATCTCTATGAGGAAAAGGAAATCAGTCATACTGTGACCATCACACAGGGATCTCTATCTTAATTGTTGCAAGCAAGATTCTAATCATGGTCCTCTTCAGTTTGCTGATCCTACACTTAGTAAATGGTCATTTGTCTCAGAATCAGTGTGGCTTCAGAAAGCCAGTTCAGAAAGGCCAACAATGGTCTACATGGTGTTTGCCGTTCTGTAACTCCAAGATTAATGCCAGAGCACAACAGTGGTCTATATACAGATTTGAACTCTGAACTTTAATGTTATTTATTGCTCTTAAATATGATCTGATCATTCTCTGATACAATATAAATTTGATTTCAAACATATTATAGACTTTCTCCCCATATCTTTTCCTTTAACTGTAATAAACTTTGACAATTAATTAAAAAAAAGAATAATAATATACTAGGCAGTTAACAATCTTTAAGTGGTATCTTCCTTTTTGTTTATTTGCTGTTTTATATGAAAATCTCCAATAATTATAGCGTGGACAATTTTCTTAGCCTGTTCCCAACCCATCTCTCTGCCCCTCCTTTGCAGGCTTCCCACACCTTGAGATGCTCTGGCATCTCTGGTTACTCAGTTCAATTTCTAGAAATGTTATATCAGCAAAATGGCAATAAATGCTTGTGGATTTTCCCCAGCATTAATGAGGAAAGAACTGGAATGCTCAAAAAAAATCTGCCTCTAGTTGTCCTGGTGTTTCCTTGATTAGAAGAAGAGAAAGCTTTAAATGGAAACCAAAGACAGGCATGGAAAGTTGGAAATAAACAACCCCCAGTGCTTTTCCCTTTCTCTCATCATTCCTTGCAGTTAATAAAAGCATAATCTATTTGTACCTGCCTTTTGCCTTAGGAGACAGTAGAGGGTAATGACAATATTTTACTATCTATTTTCACATTATAAGCTGTTGTTTCCAAAGAAAGCTACAGCCCATGTATGTGATCCCATTATTGTTCTCGGGGGATGGCAGTCACCATGGCGATTGTAATTACACAGCTTCATTAACTTTCTACATTCTACCTGTTATGGGGGGGGGGGAAGATGCACATTAAGAAAATTTGCATATGCAGGAAATGAATGTCATTTGTGAGGAGCTAATGTCATTAAACATTTCAGCAGCTCTGATCTCCAGTGGAATCTCCTTTTCATTTTGTTTTATCCTAGACCAAACCTGAACTGTTTCCCGAGCTCTGTAAGTGATTGTTCCCTATCCACATATTGCTGAGAACACATGTGTGGAATGGGGGCTAATCTGATTTAGCCTTAAAGGGTCATTGACACAGGAGTCATCAGAGAACAGAAGCAGCTACTTTATGTACTGCCTTCTTAATTCAACTTTGTTCCTTAAGGACAGGTCCTGTGCATTTTTCATCTTTGTATTTCCAGGCTTTGCCATCTAGTAAATGCTCAATATTAAACTGAACCCAGTTGAAGTGAATGATTGTAGCCTTGGTGTTAGTGGGGCGAGAAAGAAGTCTGCATGTGTGTATTCATTTCCAAATGTTTGATGGAACCAGTGACCCACATTTTAAGTAATTGGCTTTGTTAAATAAGCATTTTTCAACCGCTGTTGCCCAATTTTACCCCTAATTTCTCATTTAAATGGAAAAATAAATAACTCCCCATCTAATGATTAACAAATAAATTAGGGAACAAAATTAGAGGCCCAGGAAGGCAGGATGCCGATGTTTTAAGATCTTGAGTTTAAAAAGGCCTTGGAGATCATCAGCGCACTCATTTAGCCTATACACTATCTGGTCACAGTGAGATGAAGTGACTTGACCAATGTCATATAGACAAATCAATCCCTGAGCTGTTTACCAGGATTCACATGCTGCTCCCCTTGTCAAAAATGCTCAGTTCCTACACTGATCAAATATCAATCCACTCATCCTTGCTTTGGGGAGGGCAGTGTTCAGTCTTTCACAAACCTACCTTTCTAGTCTAGGGTAATTTCATTTCTCTTCTCTCAAGCCCCAGTTTTAACCAAACCAGGCTATTATCTGGTAGCCAGGTAAGCACTACAGTAGATTAAGTGGCTAGACTGACATCAGAAGACTCATCTTCCTGAGTTCAAATCTGGACATGTATTAACCATGTGACTCTGGACATATCACTTAATATTTTTTGCCTCACTTTCCTTATCTGTAAAATGAATTGGAGAAGAAAGTGGCAAGTCACTTAAGTATCTTTGACAAGAAAACTCCAATGGGGTCTCAAAGAATTAGACATGACTAAATAACAGTATCAAAGATGGAGCTCTTCCCTGTACCTGATTGCCATCTCTCAGCACTGGGCCTTGTCAAAGTTATCTTTCATGTCTGGAATGCCCTTTCTCCTCTCCTCTCACTTTTATAATTTTTTATTTTCCTTCTTGATTCAGTTCAGATTCCTTATCTTTCAGGAAGCTTTCCATAATTCTCCCTAAACCAACCAAGCTTTCTTTTTTATGGTTCTTGTCTTTCTTGTTGTATATACTTACTGGTTTACTTCATATATTCTCTACTTTAACCCAAGTAGAGTGGATTCTCCTTGAGGGGAAGGGCTGATATACTCTTGCTTTGTATTCTTATCCTTAGTGGCAACTCATTCCTAGAGTCATTCTATCTGAAATTATTAAAAATATGAGTTGTGAATAATAATAATGATGATGATATAAGAATTATGGTGGTTTGTGAATATATATGGTAGAAGAGAATATATTCTCTCCATCTTTTTCGATTTCTGAGACCCATTCTACTATGGTACTTAATATATTGTAAGTTCTTAGTATACTTCCATTGTCTCAAATTGGCACTGTAATGCGCTCAGATAACTAAGAGATATGGGGAAGCCAGTGTGTCCACTTAAGAAATTGAGGTCACATGATATCCATAACATACTTAAAGAAATTGAGCCATGAAAAAGGGCTGACCCTGACAGCTGCTCTAATGCCTGGTGCAGAATACAGGAGGTGACTCTGGCACTGCAGAACACAGCCTTCTTCCCTGCATGACTTAGCTAATGCTGTCTTGATTGGCTCAGGATGTTATACGAAATCACTGCCTCTCTATTTTCTGAAAGGGGGAAAGGCTTCTCTCAATTGACTCAATGAATTGGAGAGAATTGCATGGGCAATCTCACTTTATTACTTTTAGTAGTACAGGGCACAGAGTCACTAAAAAAAGAAAAAGAAAAAAAGGGGGGGGGAGTATTCTTTGAAACTGGTATCCCACTGTCCAGTGAAAGGCACTCATTCAGCATTTCTCAATGTCTTTTGGTAATCTTTTCTGCTATGATGAGCTGGATAATACTTTTTTCTTTTTTCAAATTTTAGTATATATTCTATTTCATTACTTCCTAGTTGCATATTAAAAAATTTAACAGTCACTAAAAATATATATTCCAAAGTCTTTCTCATTTCTTTTCCTCCACCCTCCTTGAGAAGACAATCAATATTAGTTAAATATGTGAAATAATACAGAACATATTTCCATATTACCCTGGTTACAAAAGAAAACATGGACAAAAAAATAAGAAAAATAAAGATAATTTAAAAATTATGCTTTAGTATTCATTGAGAGGTCATCAGTTTTCTCTCTGCAGGTAGATAGCATTTTTCTTTGTGGGTCCCTTTTTTGTATCATTGCTTTGACCAGAGTAGCTAAGTCTCTTCTCAAGAAAATGGAGCCATGTAATGATGAGAGCTTCTGTCCTCATCCACTTGCCCTAACATGTTTGGTGAGTTTTGTCTCCATTCTGAACTACGGCCTTCCTTTATCCAGTTGTCAAATGGATATCAAACTACTCAGAAAATTATAGCTAATTAGCTATTCAGGGGATGGTTTCAAACCCTGGACAAAGCCTCCTCCTCTGCCTTATTAATATTAATCATGTGGTCAAAGAAATTTCAAGACTCCTAAAAGCAGCAGCTCCCATCAGCCCAATTGCATCCAGGAAAAAAAAATAACAAATGACTTTTTCACTCTTCATTACAGCTTCTTGTTGCCCTCTAGTCCTGATTTTTGAAGTTAAAGCTAAAAACCAGATTGAGAGAAGCAAGGGAATTATCAGTATGGGGCAGTCTCAAAGGCCCAATTAATAGCAGCTATGTCAGATTTTTTTTTTTTTTTCTGAGGGTGAGGAAGGAATTTTCAGGGAAACTCCATTTTAATCATCCTCAGCTCTACCCAAGTATTTGTAAACGTTGACAAGAAAGCCATTTCTGCTTAATGTTAATGTTTTAATTAAATATCTAGAAGCCAGCTCTCTTCTGTTGGTATGAGGGCCTTACATTTTGGTGGATAAATGCTTTTTCTGAAATATTTCATAGAAACTCACGCCAACAGGCTATCAGAATGGAGGGCCTTATGCTTAGACGTTAGGGATCAAGAACACCTCAGTGATTGGGAAACCCTCATCCAAGCCCAGGATGTTTTAATTTCTCCAATTCCAAGCTGACAAGCTGGTCTTCCCACATGCTTGAAGGGTGCTGGGCAGATCTTTCTCTCAATACAATTTGTCATGTACATGAGGAAAAGAAATCCCTTGATCCCCTCCCAGTTCTGATAATCTACTGAACTACATGAATAAGTCTTTTAGAAATGAAATAGAAACTGAGAAGCAGTTAACTACCTCTTGAAAGTGGAAACAGTGTAGACCAAAAGAAATGCTGAAGTGATATTGGTTTCAAGCACAAGCAAAGGGCTCAAGAAGGATAAATTTGAATAGTGTGCTCTAGTCTTTGGCAATCCAGGAATGAATCCAATTCATGTTTGATAATAAGAGATTTAATAGCATTTGTGTTACGAGGAGTGTAATTTCTAAGATTACAATGAGTCCTATGGTTAGCCAGTATCCAAACTGGATTTGGGGAATAACTCTCAGAAAACAACGATGTAGCTTTCTGGTGAGTATCCTAGTTTCTGGTAAGGGCAAATTGGGCTTCGGTGACATATACTCCCTCTGTATTTAGGACTCCAGAGTGAGTCTTAAAATATGTTCCAGACTAACTGCTAAGATATGTGAGATTTTAATGGGCTCTGTCTGAAAGGAGATGATTTATCTTATTATTGGCCACTATTCTTTTTTGTTAATCATTTGTCTTAGACATTTTTTTTGGACATTTGGGGGGATTTCTCTGGGCATATTGCAAAAAGATGAATTGGCCATGTGCACTAGAGAAATTTCCCATTCCACAAACCAATCTTAAAGACTGGTGTCTATGACCACATTCCAGATGAGGCCATGTGCCTAAGATCCTTGGCCTTTCCACATTTAGGGATGCTTTGGAGAAACAAGTGACGTTATCTTACTGGGGATCGGCATATAATGCAGAAATGTAATGCCTACAGACAGTATAAAACTCAGTTTCGAGTATGTTTGTGGTATTGTGCCAGCAGCATTTCTGTAATCAAGGAAAGAGAGCATATATCATGGAGTCTTTTCTATTTATAGAGTAGCATGGGGAAGTCACTTACTTTTTATGGATGTAGTCCTTTAATAAAATCCTAATAAACATTTTATGTACTTTTTATTTCAGTAAACTATTCAGCCATGCCTTCTAAAATATACATGCACAAAGCTAGCCATTTCCCTGCTGGGGCGATATTTGCAAGTTATTGGTTAAATAGAGAAAATATTAACTAGCATTCATTTCTCACCATCACCACATCTCATAGTTGACCTCAGAGCTAATCTAGATAATCTAACTTGACCTGGAATAAGAGTTCCCTTTGCAAAATTCCTAACAAGTGTTAATTTATCTGTTCTTACAATGAAGTAGGAATCTGTTATTGCTCAAAGCATACCATTTCACTTTTGAACAATTGGACATTATTGAATTTTTTTTCTTATGCTGGTCCTGAATGTATTGATAATAGCAATTATGAATGCTGGGACCAATTACATTTTAATTTAAAGCCCCTGTGCTCATTTCAGCCCTTTTAATACTTGGAAATAGTTATCCAACTCTTAATTATTTTGTTTTTCTTACTGTCAGCCAGCAGTTGTTAAATACCTACTATGTGCAGATGTTGTACTAAGCATTTCAGTTCTTTCTACCATTTCTCACAAGCTATGTTTTAAATCTTGTCATTAATCTATTCCCTATCTAGGACAGCCTCCAATTTAGTAATATCTCTCCTAGGACAGAGAATAGAGGGATTCTCTTTCTTTCCAGGAAACAGATATGTTTTCTTATACAGACTCAAATCATATCAGCATTTTTGCTTGCCTTATCATACTGATGGCTCATCTGAAGCTTATAGTCCACTAACATCTCCAGATCATTGTTAGGAAAAACAAGAGCAAAAACCCACTCTCTGGTTAAGCTTCCCTCCCTCAACTTCATTACTATCAATATGATTTTGGAAACCAAGTTTCAGAATAGACACATATGCTATTACATGCTTAGTTATTTTGGTCTGCCCAATGCTATGACAATGAGATTTTTTTTTCAAATAATAACTCTGTCATTAATTGTTTTAGTTATTATCAATATTCAAAATTTTTATGATTTGATCCAAATAATCTATTATGATATTTTAATAATGAAAGTTCCAAACACAAATATCTAGGATGCTGTTCTGGATTCTCATGCTTTAAATTGAAATCACCATTAACAAGTACAATTTAGTCTTCAAATAATTCCATACTAAGTTAATAGCATCATCACCTTGACCACAATTTCCTATCTTGCCCAGATAATGATAATAAGAGGCTTTACAAAAGGCCTTGTAAATATTTAAATCTCTCTCTATTGCTAGAATTATTTAATGTACCATTAGAGTACTTTAGTAAGCCAAAAAGTGCAATTAGTCTGACATGAACTGATCGTGATGAAGCTGCTTGGGCTCTATATAATCACTCCTACTCCTCCTCCTCCTCCTTTTCCTCCTTCTCCTCCTCCTTCCTCTCCTTTTGAAGATGATTAGGGAAAAAGAAAAAGAACCTAGATGTTCTAATATATCTATAGCATCTTTCTTTGTAGTGAGAAAGAGCTGAAAATTGTGGGGATTTCCTTCCAATTGGGGAAAGGCTGAATAACTTTTAGTCTGTGATTGTGATGGAAGACTACTATGCTGTAAGAAATGATAAACTTGATGATCTTAGAAAAAACATGGATAGACTTGCATGGAATAATGAAAAATCAAAATGAGCAGAAAGAAAAGAACATTGTATACAGCAATAGCAATATTGTTTTAAGAAGAATTTTGAGTGAATAAGTCATTTTGACTATTTAAAATACCCAAATTAACTCCAAAAGAACACATGAAGGAAGACAATATCTGCATCCAGTGAAAGAACTGATAATTAGAAGTATGTATTGAATGATTTTGTTTATATATCTCTGCATTATATACATATTTGTGTCTAACAGTAGCCATCTCTAGGGCAAGAGAGAGAATAAAAGGAAGAAAAGAAATTTACATAACTTTATTATAGACTTAAAAGGAATTGAGGTTGTATATAAAAGATTTTTCAGTTTCACGTACAAGCATCTTTTAAAAATTCTATACTGTGTTATGAAATTGATTGTTCTATTCCATAAATTAAAAATTAAATAAAACAATAATGCATTCTAGAATCTGTCCAATAATTAAAATCAACCTTCTAGGACTGTAGTTTTCAAACTGCAGAGAATTTTTCGTTTTCTATTCCTATAGTTTCTTTACTATTCTCTAAGCAATCTTCTACAATGGTAGAATATTTGTTACATTTCAGTATTCTAGCATGAAGTTTGTCTGATCTTGATGACTAGATCTCATTATCAGATACCTACTATTCTCTTATTATTTCTTTTCTTATCTTGAGCATTAATTTCATATTAGTAAAGTATGTGTGCTTAATCTTTTCCCATTGAAAGATTATGCCTCTTGCAAATAAGATAGAAACAAAATAAGAATTCTAAAGGTTTTTTTTTTTTCCTCTCTGGTTCTGTTGGTATTGTGCAAAAATTCTGATCAACCTTCCCAATCTTTATTTTATTTTATGTGTTTCTCTTCCTCAATATAACTTAGCATAAACAAAACATTCCAAATTCAAATTTGATGTAGTCTCAGTTGATCATTGATACCAGGAAGATATTTTGTCATCTTCTCTGTGTGCTCTGTGCTATATTTTGAGTTTGACATCTGATTTCTGTTTCTATTTACTTTTACTCAATCTCTTTTTTTTTTGTATTTATATATTTTCTAAAATATATTCTTGTAAAGGTCAAGGATTGCATCATTCATTGTGTTTATATTTTTAGTGTCTAGAACAGTGCGTGAAACTTATTTTATGCTTTTTGACTGACTGACTCTTCCCTCCTCTGATTTCATGGATATAACATCACAATATACAATGCTATTAAATATCTCCTTTTCCTTTTCCTTTTCTTATTCTCTTTTGTTCTCTGAATTTTTTCAGACATGGTCAGATGGTTCAACAATCACTTTATAAGCTTGATATTTTAGGATGTAATTCCATTGTGGCTAGTGGTGATCTCACTGAAGGCAACTCTATGTTTTACTCATAAACAATTTTAGAAGGAAAAAAAATGGAAGCATAGTTTTAATAGTAGATAATTCTCTTCACTATCATCTGTTATTTGTATTTGGTTTCTTTGGCATGGATTATACCCTTCTCTTGCCCCCAGTATAGCTCATGAATAAAATAATACTCCCTTTCATTAACCTTGATACTTATCACCAACCTCAACTCAACACTAGATTTAGTGCTATGGACAATTCTGCTTGTGCTTTGCCAGTGTTTTATTTTCATCTTCACTAACTTGCCACTTTATTTTATCATTTCTTCTCTTTTAATCCTTTCTTTTCAGAGTTCAGAGAAGATTTATTCAGTTCTTTTTTATTCTGTTCTCATTTTAAATCATTTTGTGGAGGTATCTCCCTATTTTCTTGTATCCTTCATATTTCCTTATGTTAATATATAGGAATATAACCAGTCAGAATTAGAGGACTTGTAGAAGCAGACAAACAGGGTTTTCTTCATGCTCTGGGAAGGCTTTGTGATTATCATGAATGTTTAGAAATAGCTTCTCCTTTCACATTGTGAAGAGTTTTAAGAGAATTAACTCTGCTATAATAAATTCAAGAACTCACCTTTAGGTTTCAGATGTTTTGCTCTGCAGTGGGAAAACCAATCAGTTATATAAGTAAATGTATTGATAAATAGTCTAATTTGAATATTTTTGCTTATACTAAGCTTCTCCTCACAACTCCTTCTAAAAGTCTGTCTGGGGTTATTTAAAAATGGAATTGCTGAATTCAATTCTTTAGTGCATTCTTAATATACAGCACTACTCTACCCTTTTGCCCACTGTCATGGGCTAAAGTATAAACCCCTAAACTATAGTCTCAGATACCACCATTTTATTCAGCTCTTTGTTTCTCTAATCTTTTTTTTTTAATTGAATCCCCCCACCTTCTTTTTGGTTCTCATGATGGTTCTCTTGGCAAAGCCAAGACATAGAATTGATTAACTGCTATAACATATGAGATATTAGACTCTAGACATAAAAATATAATGAGATTCACTTCTGTAATTTGGTCAGCAATTATATCAATCTCATTGATCCATTTTTTTTTCAGATTCTTCTTCCTTCCTGCTATTGAAAATGTTATTGCATTTTTAACCCTCTATCTACTTTTGGTATTTCATAGATCACTGATAAGCTCCAGAAACCTTCAGGTCTCAGAAGTCCACTTTACTTCAGAAACTAAAAGGGACTTCATTGGGTTCTCTTTAGCCATACAATCTTCTTAGTTGGTATGAAATATATAGCAGGGTACATGGCAGCATTCCCCTTGTTACTGATATACAGGTACATTACTTTCTTCCTTTTGACACTGGGTTCTCTTTATTATAATTCAATTTGAAAAAAAAACACACAGAACACAATAATATTGATCCTTGCATCTTGCTTCACATTATAACTCTTCTTCAGAGCTTCCTTTCTGTATCTCTAGATACTAGATTTTGTGTTATGTTTACTCTCTGCCCTAAGTGGTACATGACTTCTATTGGGTTTCCATTTATATTAAACTCTCCTTTCCTTCACTCTTATCTAAACACACAGTACTTGCTCTAAATATGTTTTCTTCTTTTACTACCAGTCCTCTTATTCTTTCTCACATACTTATAGAACGAACCCTAGCTTCCTACTTGCTTCAGAAGCCATAGACCATATTTTGTGATATACCTAATCACATCTGAATTCCTAACTCCTACTGTCATCAAAACATCTCAACATAATAATCCTTATAAGGAATCATTTGAAATCTAGAAGAGTTAAATATTTCCCCTATTTTTTTGCATAATATCCATAAGTATTCTCTTCTTTTTATTGCAATAATTTTATTTATTTTTAATACACATTGCTTTATGAACCATGTTGGGAAGAGAAAAATCAGAGCAAAAGGGAAAAACCATGGGAGAGATTAAAAAATAAATAAAAAAGAAGTGAACATAGCGTGTGTTGATTTATTTTTGGTCTCCTTAATTTTTTTCTGGATGCAGATGGAATTTTCTGTACAAAGTCTATTGGGATTGCTTTGGATCACTGAACTAGTGAGAAGAACCAAGATTTTCATCACACAATCTTGCTGTTATTGTGTATAATGTATTCCTGGTTCTGTTTGTTTTGTTCACATCAGTTCATGTAAATCTTTCCAGGCCTTTCTATAATCAGCTTGTTCATCATTTTTAAAAGAACAATAATATTCTATTACCTTCATATACTACAATTTGTTCAGTCATTGTCCAATTTATGGACATCCACTCCTTTTCCAATTCTTTGCTAACACAAAAAGAGCTGCTAGAAACATTTTTGTACGTGTGGGTCCTTTTCCCTCTTTCATGATTTCCTTGGGAATACAGACCCAGTAATGGTACTGCTGAATCAAAGGGTATGCACAGTTTTATGGCCCTTTGGGCATAATTCCATATTGTTCTCCAGAATGGGTGGATTATTTCACAACTCCACCAAACAATGCATCAGTGTCCCAGTTTTTCCACAGCCCCTCCAATATTTATCATTATCTTTTCTTCTCATCTTAACCAATCTGAGATATGCAAGGTGGTACCTCAGAGGTGTTTTAATTTGTATTTATCTAATCAATAGTCATTTAGAGCATTTTTTCATATAATTATAAATGACTTTAATTTTATCATCTGAAAATTATCTGTTCATATCCTTTGACCATTTATCAATTGGGGAATGAAATATATTCTTGTAAACTTGACACAATTCTATATATATTTTAGAAATCAAATCTTTATAAGAAATATTATCTGCAAAATATTTTTTCCTAGATTTATATTTCCCTTTTAATCTTGGTCTGTTGGTTTTGTTTGTACGAAGCCTTTTTAAATTTCATGTAACAAAGTTTTCATTTTGCCTGTTATAAAGTTGTTTAGTTCTTCTTTAATCATAAATTTCTCCCCTCTCCAAAGATCTGATATATCAATTATTTCTTGTTCTCCCAATTTATGATATCATCCTTTATGCCCAAAGCATGTATCCATTTTGACCTTATTTTGGTATGCGGTGTGAGATGTAGGTCTATGCCGAGTTTCTGACATATTATATTCCAGTTTTCCCAGCAATTTTGTTAGTGAGTTCTTATTCCAGAAACTTGATTTCTTGATCAAATACTAGATTGTTATAGGCCTTGATTATTGTGTCCTGTATATATAATTTATTCCAGTGATCCACTACTCTATTTCTTAGCCAGCACCAAACGTTTTTGATGATTGCTGTTTTATAACACAGTTTTAGGTTTGGTACTGTTGTTAAGCTATTATCCTTTGTATTTTTTTTTTTTCATTAGTTCCCTTTATATTCTTCACCTTTTGCTTTTCAAAATGAATTTTGCTATTTTTTCTAGTTCCATGATATAATATTTTGAAAGTTTTATTGGTATGGCACAGAATAAGTAGAGCAGTTTAGGCAGAACTGTCATTTTTATTATATTAGCTTGGCTTAGCCATGAACAACTGATATTTTTCCAATTGTTCAGATCTGACTTTATTTTTGCGAGAAATGTTTTATAATTGTGTTTATATAGTTTTTGGCAGGTAGAATGCCAAGTATTTTATTTTGTCTACAATAATTTTAAATGGAATTTTACTTTCTATCTCTTGCTGACAGGCAAGTAATATATAGAGATTCTGATGATTTATGGAGGTTTCTTTTCTATTCTGCAACTTTGCTAAAGCTAAAATACATGATTAAGGACAGAGTGGAAAGAGAGAAGAAAATTATATATAGAGAAGAAAATAGAATGGAGGGGAAAAAAGAGTTGGTAACCACAACTGTTAATGTGAATGTGTTGCATAAAACAGAAGCACATAAGAAAAGGTATTGCATTATTTTAAAACTGTCTCTTTTGGATCTATTTTCCAGGTTGGCCATTTGAGATATTGCACATTTTCTCCTATTTTTTCATTCTTTTTAGTTTAATTTATTCTTGCTGTCTCACAAAGTTAACTTCCATTTGTCCTGTTCTACTTTTTAATCAGTGATTTTCTTCGGTTATCTTTTGTATCTCTTTTCCCATTTTTAAGTACTGGTTTCCTCCAGGCATGTTCCCCTTTCTTTTCCAAACTGCTGACTCTCTCTTGCATACCTCTCATTTCTTTTCTCAATTTTTCTTCTCCTTCTCTTATTTTGCTTTTGAAGTCTTTCATCAGCATTTCCAAGAAGCCTCTTTGGGTATGACACTAATTTATCTCACTCTTTGAGATTTCTTCTGTAGACATTCTGTCCTCCTCTGAGTTTGTGTTCTGGTCTTCTCTGTCACCATAATAGCTTTCTGTGGTCAAGGTTCTTTTCTGTTGCATGCTCATTTTCTTTCTTTTTCTTTTGGTATTTTTTTTTTCTTTTTAACTGTTCTTGAGATAAAAGTTGTGTTGTCCCAAGCTTCCTGTGCAGCTCTGACGTTGGCTTTGAACACAGGGCCCCTTATATTTGTTGGGGGTGGTTTGGCTGTTCTTGCCAGGAAACAGCCTAGTTTTCCAGAGTTTGCCCTCTGAACTGGTACTGAGGGCTGGACCAACTGATTTGCTCCTCTGTTGAACCAACACTAAGGGTCTTAGTTGCTGATTTGCTGTAAAAAAGACCCTCTTACTGACTTTCCCAGAGTTTATCTAACCTGAACTGAGCATCCTTTTCCCCTCAGTGAGACTGACCTTTCTTGAAGTTTTTTAGTCTATCTTGAGCTGGAGTGATTTCATTCCAGGAGACTCTGTTCAGAGATTTGGTTTCATGTGGTTTTTGAAGGAAACTGGGAGAGCTCAAGCAGCTTCCTGACTTTCCTCTACCATCTTGACTCCACACCCAAAACTTCTATTCATAAGTAAAAAACTATCCATTAGTTTATTCATAAATGTGTATTATCTTACCACTTGGACTCATTGAAATAGACCATCTTGGATTGGTATGCCATTCAATCTCTAAGTGAATTTGAATCAACTTGCCATTTTTACTTTATCGGTTCCAACCCAACCATGCATGTTAGATAACTCTCTGGTATTAATCATTTTTTATTTCTGTTAAGATTGTTTTATAGTTGTCTTTAGATAGGTCTTGTGTGTGACTTGATGTGTTAATGCACAAGTATTTGATGCATTTAGTTCTCATTGTAAATTGTCTTTCTCTATTAATTTTTTTTCTGGTTTCTCTTAGTGATCTATGGGAATACTAATGACTTTGTGGGTTTATTTTTTATTCTGCTATCTTGCGTAAAGCCATTTATTAGGTCAATTAATTTTATGTTGAAACTCTTCGGATTTCTAAATGTACCGTCATATTACATGAAGATAGACATATTTAACCCCTTCTTTTCTGATTATTATTACCCTAATTTATTGGGGCTTTTTGAACATTGAGAGACACTACTCAAGTTTAAAGCTAGGATTTCTAAAACTATGTTAAATAGGTAGCAGGGGAAGGGAAAATTCTTTCATTTCTTTTATAATCTAGATTTAGTGTTGGAAGCTTGGACCTCATATTCATAGGATATCATCTTATTAAGACCTCAAAGAGACCCTAGGGATCATTTCATCTAATATTTTCATTTAAGAAATGAGAAGAATGAGACCCCAAAAGATCCACTGATTTTTTTGAAGGTCATGAAAATAGACCATCATTTAGGGCAGGTTTTAAATAGCCCATTGATTCAAATCTAGCATTGATTTCCACCATGCCATATGACTTCTCTATTATTTTTAATGTTAACATATGGAGCCTTGTTCAAAGCCTCTGATTTTTAATAGAATACTGTGTTTTTAATGTTTTTAATTGATGTGATTTATTGGAGTCATTAATTTATTAATATCTTTTTCTTTTCATTTTGATCCAATTCAACAATCTTAATTTAGAAAAATCACTTTGGGGAGGTGGAACCAAGATGGCAGAGTAAAGGCAGGAACTTATCTAACTTCTCCTCTACACCTCTAAGTAATGACTAAGCAAATTTTACAGTGTCAGAACAACTGAAAACTGAAAAGATAGAACATAACATTTTCTTGCTGAAGACAACTTAGAAAGTCAGCAGAAAAGGTCAGTGACACTAAAGTGGGAATCTAGTGTGCAGTACTGATGCAGACTGTGCCAGTGCAGCCCCCAGCCCCTGTCCCACCCCCATATCAGCAAAGCAAGAATGGGTCTAGGAACTCTGAATCAAAGGCAGTTCCTGGGGTTTCTAGGCCACAGACACAAAAGACAACCTGGAAAGTTGGCAGAAAATGGTTTGTCCTTAGGGTGAGAGTCCCTCGGGAAACCAACAAACCAAGATGTGGGCATTGGTAGTGGTGGCAGCTTTGAAAGCTCAGCTCAGAACAGTTTTTTTTTTTTTTTTTATTAGCACAGAGGAAGAACTCTGTTGCTTTAGCAGACTAGATCTTAGAGTTACATTCGGTCAAGGACACTCCTATCATTTCTAGGGCAGAAAAGAAGGCTTGTAGGTAGGTCCCTAGGAGGATCTTGGAAAACAGCTGCACAAAGCTGTAGAAACTTAGGACAGTGTACCCTCTATCTAGAAACCGAGCCCTACTTTAACAAAGAGTTTTAATAGCCTAGGAAAATGAGCAGCCAACAGAAAAAGTTTCTGACCACAGAAAATTGCTATGATGACAAGGAAGATCAAAACACATATTCAGAAAAAAAAAAAGATACCTTTTTTTTTTTTTTAAATTTTGCTGAGACATTTGGAGTTAAGTGACTTGCCAAGGGTCATACAGCTAGAAAGTATTAAGTGTCTGAGATGAGATTTGAACTGACTTCAGGGCTGGTGCCCTATCCATTGTATCACCTAGCTGTCCCTGAAAAATCCCTTTGTTGACTGACTGGAAGATGGATTATAGTAGAGAGGCATTTGAGGCAGGCTGACCCAACAGCAGACCAATGCAAAAATGTAAGTGGATGGTGATGATGGTCTATATTATACTACTAACAGTGTCAGAGGAGATAAGAGGACATATTTGAAAGCTGTTGTAAAAGTAAAATTGATAGGCTTTGGCAGCAGATTGAATATGTAGTTTAAAGACAGTGAAGACTCTAGGATAATTGCCAGATTGCTAACCTGGGGGAAGGATAAGATGATGTTTCTCTCTATAGTAATAGAGTAGGTAGTAGAGAAGGTTTAGGGAAAAGATAATGAGTTCTGTTTTGAACATTTTGCGTTTAAGATGTCTATTGGACATCCATTTTTGAGACATATGAAAGATTCTTAGAGATGTGTGACGGAAGTCAGCAGAGATTTTGAGGGAGATAGGAAGATTTCAATATTATTGGCAAAAATTTGGTTATTAAATCCATGGATGCTAATGAGATCCCAAGTGAAGCAGTGTAGAAGAAGAAAAGGAGAGGGTCCAGGACAGAGCCCTGAGAGACATGAATTTAGGGCTATCAGAGCATATGATTTAAATGAGAATCAAAGAAAGGAGATAGAAAAAGGAATGTTCAGACAAGGAGGATAATAGAGAAAGAGTAACGAGGAAAAAAGAGTGATCATCATTGTTCTAAGATGCAGGGAGGATAAGGAGAATGAAGATTTAGAAAGGCATTGAGTCATAGGAAGAGGGCAATGGAGGGAGCACAGTAGTGTATGGCCTCTATATTTTCTGTAAAAGATGAGTTGAGAAATTGGAGGGTATGGGAGCCATGGAAAGCTTGAAGAGGGAGGAGGTGGTTTGGAAGAGTCAGATAGAAGAATTTGGGGAGAGTGGGATAATGAAATCATAAGATCATAAGAGAATTATAGTAGGCTTCTCCAGCAACAATGAGGGTTCGTTGATATTGTGTAGTATATATCTGTATTGGACTGAATCAATAGAGTTGCATGATTCTCTCCATCTTGATAAAATGGCACTTTTGTGAAATTGTAGGCAGTGAATGGTAAGAGTGATTCAAGGTTTAAGCTTGATGAGATGTAGTTAGTCATATGATAAGGGGAGGAAGGATACAAGAGAGGAGGATAGTGTGGAGGTGAATTGATTTTCTAAGTGTTCAAGTTGAGGAGAAGAACTACTGTGGAAGCAGTAGTTAGTGTAGGGGAGATGGCCTAGGAGAGAATTGAGATGTCAAGAGATTGGAGAACAAGGATAGGATTGGGGGATCTTAAAAAGAGGAGACAATAAAGAACTGTCATTAATAACTTCAATTTTCTCAGGAAGGAAAAAGGAAAGGTTGTCAGCTGAGAAAGAGTGGAGGGAAATGTTGGTAGGCTTGTGAAAAGGAGATTTGAAATAGCTTCTACCACTGCCTGGCCTCTTTCTGAAGATGATTGGGGGAAAAGGAAAAGAACCAAATATCAGATATTATAGTATCTCTTTTTGTGGTGACAAAGAACTGGAAATTTCAGGGATACTTATCAATTGGGGAAGGGCTAAACAAGTTGTGATAAATGCTTGTGATGAAATACTACTGTGCTATAAGAAATGATGCGCTCAATGACTTTAGAAAAACGTGGAAAGACTTACATGAAATAATGAAGAACAAAATGGGCAGAACAAAGAGATCATTACATACAGTAACAGTAATATTGGTTTTTTTATTTTATTTTTAGCTTATAAAATAAACAGGCATTTTCATAGAATAAAACAATAAAAAACATGATTGCACATAAAACTACAAATCTACCATGTACAAGTTGCTACTCCTTTCAAATATACCACAAATTTTTCATGTAACTTTTCTTTTTTCTTCCTATTACCCTAGTTTGGCTACCATTAGATACATTAATAATATTACATTAAGAATTATTTTGAGTACTGTTATTTTGACCACTATAAATGCCCAAATTAACAATAAAGGACATATGAAGAAAAACACTCTCTACCTCCAGAGAGAGCTCTGATAAACAGAAGTATGTAAAGAATAATTATATCTATCTATCTATCTATGTATCTAACTATCTATCTATCCATCTATTAGACACCTATTTGTGTCTAATGGGAGGAAAAAGAAATTTACATAATTTTGTGGTATATTTGAAAGGAATAGTAAGTTGTGCATAATAGATTTGCAGTTTCATGTGCAATCATCTTTTTATCATACTATATTATAGAATGCTTCTTTTATTCCATGCTTATTTTTTATCCATAATTTATTCCATTTTCCATAATATTTTCCATATTTCCATAATAAATTCCATAAAAAGATTTAAAAAATAAAAATTAAGAAGAAATGGTTTCTATGGGGAGTGAGATCGGTAATCAGCAAAGTAAAAATGAAAGAGGATTGAAAAATTACAATGGGTTAAGTTGAAATCGTTGCTAGTCTTAGATAAAGAAGTTTCAGTTGAATTGTTGAGACCATAGGTTGTGATGGGGGAAAAAAAATGAGCAGGAGATGAGTAAGTGGAGGCAGTGAATGCTTCAAATATCCCTTGCACGTGCTTGCTACTCCCACTTTATCCAGGGCTATGACACTGGAGACAATCCCCTTCCTTGGGAAGGGCTTCCACCATGTCTCTATTCATCCTCCTCCTTCCAAGTCCACCTCATCTACTTCATGAAGTTCTTCCAGATTTTCCCAACCCATAGTATCCTTCTCATCTTCTGTTCACCGATAGAACTTGCTATTGTCAGCTCCTCTCTCTTGGTACTCATCAAATGATATTATTTGGAAGCAATTACTTTGTCCCATATTGTTTTCACAGTCATACTGCAAGGCTCCTGAGGACAGGAAGTATATTCATTGTATTTTTCACTCCTCCCCAGGCCTTAGCATGGGGCAAATATTCCTAAAGTATTCCTAGATGGCCTCTGACCTCATTGAGAGCCCTTAATTCCTCAATGAGCGCTCTCGAGTTGGAACTGGGAAAGACATTGTGAAGCATTTGGTCCAATCCTGTTATTTTACAAGGGAGGAAATGGGGAACAGTAATGTTTGTGACATGCCCAAGGTCCCCCAAGTCAGACCCCAGAGGGGAGGCTTCAGTCCGTGACTATCTGACTCACCTGTCCCTACTTCACAGACACAAGATAGCATCTGACTCAATGAGAAGTCTGTGCAAACTCAAAAGCTAAATGCATTTAAATTGCTCTTGTGCACTTTGTCCTGTTGGAGGAGAACTTGGGGTGCTCAGGGACTGACAAGACCCTCATGAATTTCTGAGCTCCACGGAGGAAGCCCACATTTCCCCTTCCTCCTCCTTTGTGAATCAAGATTTGAAAATGGCTCCCTCAAGGTGGAGCTCACTAATCCCCCAAATGAAGTGCCATCCTGGCTGCACCTGATCACAAAGAACTCACGGTTGCTAAATATTTTTAGAAAAAGATGGGTTCTTCAAGCTCTCACCTCCCTTGCTCGTAATTATGATGATCTTAAATTGGATGAAACAAATACTTAATTAGGATTTAGAAGATGAGAGCTCCAGCCCAGGGGGCCCTTTCTCGTCCATTCTTTGCCTATTTTTACCCCGTGCTTCTTTAGAGCCTGACATGTCATATTTAAGTATGTGTTTGCCATTCCCCTGTGAGACTGCCCTGGATACATCATGTGTTGGGAGTGCCAGGGGGCTCTGAGAAGAATGGGCAGGCCATTGATCAGGTAGGAAGAGCCGGCTGATTCCACGCCCTGTGAGCTCAGTTTCTGTCGGATTCTGCAACTCGGGTACTTAGCTAAAGTCAGAGTGAATTATGGGCCCGCTGGCAGCATTGGCAGTGCCTCTTCCCAAGTCTGGGAATGTTTATCATGCTGTTAACATTTTAATGCAGGCTCTGATATTTAGATTTCCTCACACTGCATTAATAGCATCATTTAGTTTAGCCTTGCACTGGAAATGAGTCTGTCTTGTCAGATGCTTAAACTCTTGCAGAGTGGCCTTGAACATGGCTGAGAAGTGCCATGGGCCGGCCTTGCCCGATCTCAGATCCCATTCCTTCTAAGTAGGAGAAACAGATTAGTGCCATTTATAGATGAGCAGCTCTGGGATTAGTGGAGAAGGCAATTTGTCTTTGTATAAGGGGACTGGCCAGTAATTCTTAATTTCCTTTGGAAAGAACGAGAGAAAATGGGCAAACAACTCAGCAGATCTTTAGAACCATCTCTGCCCATAGGGTCATGGAGCACTACAGTAAGTAGAGGGAGCTGAACAAGACAGGGCTCAGTGGGGACACCAGTCGCTTCAGGATGAGCGCGTCTCTTGATGGAGTGCTCAGCTCTTTTTGTCGTGCACGTTTTCCTAGGTTGCTATGGCCACACAGTATTTTCACCTGGTACCTGACCGCCGGTACTGGGCCTTTCCGCCTTGGCCATTGGCTCCTCAGTGCACAGAGCCGTCAGCTCATCAACAGGCTTAGGATGGAAGCTTTTCTTTGGCAAGAGCCGCTTGCCCTGAGTCCCCCCCTCGCTTACTGGCCCTTCACCCAAATGATAAAGCCTTGAAAGCGAGTCTCAGTAGAGTGCCCAGGGCTGGGCAGCAGTAAGATGGAGCCGGTTCTTTTAGCTCCCTTTGCATGTTGGCCATACGGAAGACCCCAGATGGTCCCTTGCATCCGCTATCCATGACTTGACCTTAATAATTCAAAAGGCACTTCTACCTTGTAGACAAAATAGAACTCTATAAAGTCCTTATAGGTCCTGCGGATGGGGAAGGGTGGGCACATGGGGCTAATGCCCAGCCTGCGTGCCATCCGCTCACTTCCACTGGGGTCACATGTCCAAGTACGTGGCACACACAGCAGGCTCTACCATTTTGATTGCAATGATTATATAGATGCAAATAAACAAAACATGGCATTCAACAAAACATCAGTTGAACCTGGCTTGTGCCCAAGCCCATCCGTTGTATTCTTGAGCCAATTTTATTTAGTTCACTTGACAGCACGCAAAACACTTTTCTGTCAGAGGGACGAGTGGCTTCTCCGAAAGTCCCCCAGCGAGTGAGCGGAGCCCTGGGCACACCTCTGGGCTCTGCTGGGCATTGCTGACTTCACCAGCTGGCACTGAAGAACGCAGATGTCTTCCTCTATGGGAAAACCCACCAAGCCAATGAATCCCAGCAAGAGCTGCAACTCTGCAGGTTCTGACACAGACGGATCCTAGCAAAGTCCCCACGCACAAATACATACACATCCATGTATACATGCGTGTTTGTGTGTCGCAGCAAATGTATCTGTATGCTTGTGTGTGCATATGCTTAAGTACATATGTTCTGCATGTTATGGACCTTTTACATATTTATGGTAGTTATCTATGTGCACACACGCATACATACACACATTTCTATTTGTTGTTAAGTCATTTCAGCCATGTCTGACTCTTTGTGACCCCACTGGGGATTTTCGTGGCAAAGATACCAACTGTTGGCCATTTCCTTTTCCAGCTCATTTGACAGATTAGGAAACTGAGGCAAGCAGGATGAATGAAGTGACTTGCCATAGCTACTAAATGTCAGGACTTATACTCTGTGCCCAAAGGTGCTTCCTAGCTGCCCATCTATATCCCCCCTCAAGCAGCTTCCCCAGGTCCTCAGTCTCCTTACCTCCCTCCCTTTTAGATTCACACAGTGGCCTGTGTCACTTTTGCACATAATTTGTATATTTCCATGATGAAGAATTCTTAATTCTAAGAATTAATCTGACTGTAACCTCATTCCTCTGTCTCTCCCTCCCTGTCTCTCTCTCTCTCTCTCTCTCTCCCCCCACCTCTGTCTCTCTCTCCACCTCTGTCTCTCCTTTTCCCTCCTTTGCCCCACTCTCTTCTCTCTCTCTTCCTTTCTCTTTCTTCTCACTTTCTCATGTTTTCTCTCTCTCCTCTCTCTTTCTTCCTTCTCTCTCTCCTCTCTCTTTCTTCCTTCTCTCTCTCTTTCACTTTTCTTCCTATCCCCCTCCTCTTCCCTCCCCTCCCTCCTTTTCCTTCTTCTTCTTTCTTTATTTCTCCCTCTCCTTCCCTCTCCCTCTCTGTCTCTCTCTTCTCTCTCTCTCCCCCCCCCACCTCTGTCTCTCTCTCCACCTCTGTCTCTCCTTTTCCCTCCTTTGCCCCACTCTCTTCTCTCTCTCTTCCTTTCTCTTTCTTCTCACTTTCTCATGTTTTCTCTCCCTCCTCTTTCTTTCTTCCTTCTCTCTCTCTTTCACTTTTCTTCCTATCCCCCTCTTCTTCCCTCCCCTCCCTCCTTTTCCTTCTTCTTCTTTCTTTATTTCTCCCTCTCCTTCCCTCTCCCTCTCTGTCTCTCTCCTTCTATCCTCCTCAACTACTTCCAGAACTTTTCTTTGTCTATTCTATGACTTCTGATAACTCCATTCCTTTACTCTGAAAAAGGATCTGACCTAATATTTTCCTGCCTCCAAGTCAGGAGCAGTCAGAAATAGAGGGTGTGGGTATACCGAAGTCGTTATTGTGAAACTTTTGTGGCAGCAAAATCTGGAGAGAGCTGGGGTGCTCATCAGTTCAGGAATGGCAAAGTAAGCTGAGCTATGTGAGATGTGAAAAATGTGAAAATGTCAGAGAAATTCTGGCTCAGAAGGCTGGTGTGAACCAATAAAAACTCAAATGATCAGGAACTGAAACACTGTTTACAATGCCAATGGAACAATTTCCAGTGGAAATAATGCAAACCCCTGAATTGAATATGACATCATTATAACAATTACACTTTATGCTGCAGAAAGGTTGAGAGAAATAATTCCTCTCCTTTCACACAGAGGTGGAGCCTGCAGGTAAAGGATTCTGCATATGCTTTAAAGGTAGAATTGATCAGCTATCTCTCCCCATCCCCTCCCCCCCATCTTTGTTATAAGGAAAGACTTGTTTGTGCTAGATGGGGGCAGAGATGTATTTGAAAGTGAATATAATGTAAAAACAAAGGACAATTAACTTTATAGCCTCTTTATCATCTTTCTGTCCATCCGTCATCTATCTATCCACCTCTCTTTGAAGGTCTAGCTTGTGGGAGAGTAATAAAATATGTCATACATAGTCCAGAAGACGGATGGAAGTCAAGGGTAATCTTGTTTCTATTGTAGAGAAGAATCCCCTCCCCAACCCTACTGCAATTAGAACTATTTAATAAAAAGACAGAGAGGTAATGATTTTCCCATTATTGCAAGTTTTCTGGCAGAGACTGGATCATCTTTTACCTAAAATTTTGTTGACGGGATTGGCGCAGTAGTCCTAAGGTGGGCCGAGTGCCCTCAAGCATCCTATTCCCTGATAAGAGTCTCATCCTAAGTTGTAAACACGAGACAAGTTGAAAGTATCTGTGAAACTTCCCAGAGTCTGTACAACTCTTCCCCAAACTGTTTATTCACATATTTCTATCTGCACAGAAATGAAATACATTTACACTGTAGACAGCGCAAGCCATGAGCAGGATTTCCTCCAATAGGAAATTCTGGTTTACTGTCATAACTAAAGTCAACATTTCCATGGTGGATATAGAAAGGTCATAAAATGCTGTTGATGAAGCTTGTATTGTCTTTCTGTTGCTAAAAGTCATAATGAAAGAAACATGCAGGCAGATGTTTAATATAAAATATCCTTTTCATTTCAGAACAAACGCCATATGGAACACGTGGCCATTTTATTTGATGGCCTGAATTTAAAAAAAAAAAACAAAACAAAACAAACAAGCAAGCCAAAGCAGTTCTGAGCAAATCAGTCCTGGCTTTTATTTATGTCCAGCCCTGCTCCCATGAATGCCCAAGATCCCTCAGGTGAACAAGCTCCCACGATGTCCAAGTTACCCGCCAGATAACCATGTTCTCCTAGATACCCAAGGTCACCCAGACAACCAAGCTCCCCTGGATGCCTAGGCAGAACGTCACTAGCATGGAGGGACCACCAAGTGCCTTTCCTTTCACTCACCAAGCCACCTCAAACTGCTTTTTTCAGGATTTCATCCTGTTCAAGAATATGTTGATGAGAAGTAGGGACAAAGAGAAGGGGGAAACATTCTAACTTATCTCATTCGTACAATTATCTGTTTTTCATGTGGATCTTCATTTTCTGAAATAAAAGGAGGCAGTTGTTGCAGTGCCTGCTGGAATCCAAAAGTATTATAAATGACATTGATTGTGCTAATTGCTCAGATCGCGGCTGAAGAAAGAAATTGAGCTCAACAAATCCATTTTGTTCCTTTTGGTCATATTTATAGGAATACAAGCAGTTACCTGATCAAAAGAAGACAATCTGATGAATAGATCTTTTGTATTCGGATGGTGAATTTTTTAGTATGACTTTATTGAAACTTTATGATATTACAAAAGATGCTACATTGATCAAAGAAAAACAAACTATTTAAAAACAGTAAAAAAAAAAAAAGGCAAGCTTTCTTTTCCTTCACAAATAAAATCAGAGATCATTCTGTTGCATAGAACTTGCAAAAAAGACATTTTGACAGGAAATAAACTTATTCACGAGGATCAGGCTGCCTTCATATCTATTGGGCAGAAAGTTCAGTAAAATTAAGACGGGCTAAGGTGTACATGGTTCGTGGGTAATTCCTGTAGCTGTGCTTGGTTAGTCAGCATGTTAAGCCTCCTTTCTAATTTTCACCCCTTTGAGATTAAATAAAAACATAACACAAAGGCCCAGAAATGGAGAGTCGGATGATAGCTCAGGTGATATTTAGATCAACCTTTTAATTAGACTGATGTGGGAGCTAAGTTCCAGTGAAGTTGTGCACTTTGCTCTCTGTCACTCAGCATTGCCATCCATGGGCAGTGCTACTTCTCATGTTTTAGTGAAATGATTTCTACAACAGGCAGATTGCTTTACCTGCATTAAGGAAGTGAATTCAAATCCAGTCTCAAATAGCTCCTGGCTCTGTGAGCCTGGGCAAGTCATTTCATCTCTGTCTGCTTTAATGTCCTCATCTAAACTGGGGATAATCATAGCTCCTCCTCCCCATGGTTGTGAACATCAAATGATGGATTCATAAAGTGCTTGTAAAGCCTGGTACATTGTAGGTACTTAACGAATGCTTGTTCTCTTTCTCTTTTCCCCTTCTAGGGCTGGTGCTCCTGTAATAACTCATATCATAAATCTGCCATTGGGAGATAAAGGTAAGCCCAGCCTCTGGTCCTGCTAATATTTCTGAAGGTGCTACTGTGGCTCTTGAATTTTGCCTTTTTTTTTTTTTAATCTTTCTGTCTTATTATAAACCTGCTCTGTCTTTGTCTTTTCCATTCACAAATGTCATTGTTGAAAGATTTTTATCCTCCTCTCCCTAATCAAATCACCATTGGAAAGATGTTTGTTTCAAGGATCCCCATGACTAATAGATTAATCTCCTTATGGTGGCCATTCTGGTGATGGATAGACTTCTCCCTTTAGAGTTTACGTGGTCCTTGAATGGCAGATATGGGCTCGCTCTTCCTGAATTTGTGCTGTGCCATAGCGAAGAATTAAGTGCTTTGTCATTGTTATATTTTCTGTTAGAAATTCTTCATGAACTACGCCGAATAAATTGCTGCCAGTGTATCTGCATTCACCTTCAAGTGATATTAATTATTAAAATTAATAAGAATTAATAATATTAACTTCCCTGGTAATTGTTTTGTACAGCATATATAGATAGATTTTTCAATATTTAACCATTTTAAAAAGGTATGCTGCCCTTGCTGAGAAGGTAATTGTATTGAGTATCTTTATGATAATATATGTAAAGGACATTTGTAAACTATCAGATTGCTTTCTGATTCTTTTGGGATACTCCTGGAGTCCTAAAGAGCAAACATCCATGGGGCCATCTGAAATCTATGCTTTTAGCCTGGACAGCCTCTGCCTCAGACCTAAGTACTGGCTGCTCCGTGCCATTGGCCACTTCTTTATTGGGTTCATGGATACAGTCTCCCTGATGTGTCCAAGAGGACACAGATTGTAACCTGCCCACACTTGGCCATCCTGAGTACTTCCCAACCAAGCAGTCCCCGGATAGAGATAGCTAACCAAATCATTCATGACACTCCTTGAGATATCTTGCCATTCACTGCATGAATAGTAGAAGTTTGAGTTGTCTATTGGTTATTTCTCACTCATGATGTCCCTTTTCCTCTTCTCCCCCCCAATAATCGATTTCCACAAGGATCCCCTTTCTGCTTCTCCTGGACCATTCTTTCTGTATAATACACTGCTACTTGTCACCACAACCCTTTGCCCTGTGAGTCATAGTCCATTTTCTTCAGAGATTAGGTGTTTGATTTGTGTGTGTGTGGGTATATGATTTAAGGCCATATCCACCATAGGAAACATATGGACACTGAAAAGGTGGCCCTGGTTTTTAGTAAGAAGTTTATTATCCTTACAAGTGATACTGAATCCCCAAGGAAATCCTGCCTATTCTTCTCTTCTGGGACAAATCCATGGCCCAAGGACTGACTCTGGGATGAATCCATTACCCGAGTGCAATGACTCTCTAAAATGGCATATGCTTTGAGAGTTAGGATATCTGGATTCTCCCCACCACTTTTATCAGAATCTGAAGCACAAATATTTTTATTGAAGCTCCTCACTCCCATGTTGATCGTATCCTGAACTCTTGAATTTGAATGGACTACAATAATGACAGTTCCAAATGTTTCAGGAACAAATACCTTCAGCACAGTTCTCTTTAGAAACAGGAAGTGCTAGAAAACTTCCTTATCCATAGGGAATCCCTCTTCCATTTAGACTCTGTTTACCACAACTTTCATGAGACTGGAAATGGCCCTGACTTCTCCCTTCCCCTTACATGAATACAGAAGCTATTCAGGGCTACAACAGAAGTGGGAATTGCTCAGGGGGAATGGACTTCAAGGACTGGAGAGGTATTTAAGTCTATTTTTTCTTGACCTCTTACTCAATATTCTTCCAATCTCATAATTTCATATTGGAAATCTAGGTGGTAGAAGAGAGTAAGATTTCAGCTCTCTGATGTTTGAGGGGACAGTGGGAAAGGCTGTCATTAGACTCTGAAGAAGTACACAATCCAAGCTTTGCTAATTCACAGAAGCATTGTTATAGGTATTTGATATTTTAATTTTATGCTTATAGATTTCAGGAGGAGAGTGTCATATTCAAGAGGAAATCCATTACTGAGAAAAATGCGGCATTCAAGTGTTTTGAAAGGTTATATATCATACAGTTTCTGGTTCATACAGTCTTTTGATTAACCACCCTTGGCATTAAAACAACCACCCAGATAGGCCAAATGATCAGAAACAGCTGCTGTAAATATTATTTCTGAGGCGAAGACAGTAATACACCCTGGAGTGACAAGTGATCAGTTATTTGTTTTGTTAAAATGCAAAAGGGCAAATGCAGAAGGTCCGACTGGTGGGCTCCATTTGGGGTGAAGCTGTCATTAGATGGGAACTGTTCTCATTCAGAAATCCATGAGAATTGAAGAGAGACCCTTTGCATGTGTTTATGAGATCTTTCAGATTTGCCTGGAAATTATTTAAAACAGTACTTTGTAACTTAATTTTAGGAATCAGTTATTTTAATATTTTCAAAGTATGAAGATCAGTTTTTGGTTAAGTGACTTCTAAATTCTAAGAAATATTTCTCCAAAATGATTGAACAGAAAGGCATGGGCTTGTCTCTCAGGGATCCTGTCAGGGAGGAGACGCTGAAGGGCATGTCAGCGTCAGTGATCTTGGCTCAGTTGGGTTGTAACGGACCATCCGTTTCCTCTGGTAAATCCAGGAGCATCTAAGGAGCACTGTTCCTCAGCCACCAGCTTTCATGTTATGTGTCATCTTGGATCAGAGCTACACCGCCAGCCTCCCTCTGCTTCAGATCAGAGTGGCTCCATTTGCCTAGCACTTGGAGATTTATGGTGTCGTCATTCCTCAGCCTCGCTACCAGAGGTCCAGCACTGTAACCATGGTTGCCGTTCTTTACAAATTAAAAAACCCACAAAACAAAACAGCCATTTAGAAGGGAAGTGACTGATCTACAGTGATGCTGCTCATACACACAAGAGGCAAGATAAAAATTCAGGTCTTTAAACTTTAATCCTTAGTTCCTTATATAATCATACACTTCCACCTCCCAAACATGCTGGTGGGAGTGCTGTCTCTGATACAATTGAGAGTTCTGTACATTTTTGCAGGGAGTTGCAAATTCTACAAAGCATTTGAAATACAGATTACTTGAAAAAGGACATTTCTTTGAATTTTAACATTTTAGTTTTCCCAATTACATGTAAACACAATTTATAACCTTTACTTTTTTTAAAACAACTTTGAGTTCCAAATTCTTTCCGACCCTCCCTGTCCTCCTCTTTCATTGGGAAGACAAACAATTTGATATGTTATACACATGCAGTCATGCAAAACATATTTGCCTATTGGCTATGTTGTAAAAGAAAGCACAAACACACACACACACACACAAGAAAAAGAGAATAAAATAACAGTCTGTTTTGATCTATATTCAGATTCCATCAGTTTGAGAAAGAACATTTCTATAAACCTGATATAAGTAATTAGGATAATCAGTCAGTCCATTGGAGAACTAGATTGTGAAGAGAAGGATTTACGTTAGATGAAAGGAAAACCATTTTTGATCATGTAAATGGCTAAAGTTGACCTCTAGGGCTCGCAAATCTCTTTTCTTGGAGTTCTTCGAAAATAATCTCTTTCCAAATAATTCTCAAGAGCATTATAATCTTTTGTGCTGAAACTCCTTTCAGGCCTTTCTTGGTGGGGCCTGATCTCATGCACATGGCACTGATATTCTGATTGCTTCTGGCCTTTAGACATTGCTATCATGTCCCCCATTGGCAGTGTTCTTTTGTCTTCTTAAAGATTCTTCTTTGTTGGTTTATTTAAGAGATTTTTTATGAGTGGGAAAGTGGAGAGAGAAGAAATCTTGAGTCCTCCTTCCCACCTCTAGCAATCTAGGCTAGATGCTCAGCTTCACAGGTCTCATTCTGCCCATGTGCAAAATAGAGAGAGGACCTATTCTTATCATTAGCTATGGAGGTCTATTGTGAGCAAAGTCAACTTTAGCTGGATCTGTAAGATTGAATCATATAATGTATATTCTCTTTCTCCCATTAGCTTTCTTCCTACTGGCCTGAAGCCTCTGTTTAGCTAAATGTATGAAAGGACTTTCTTCCCATATGTAACCAGGGCATATATTTTCCCTTTTTGAAAATTGCTAGATAGCTTCCTTCAGGAAGCCTTTTTTGATTTGAAGCTGTTCTATATCAAAATGTAAATCTTCAATGGATTCCTAACATGCGCTTATCAGCACACCCATTTTTTGTTTTGTTTTGGTTTCTCCCTTCCCCTTTCATATTTCTCAGGGTAATTACGGTATGGATCTTGTGTTAATTTTACTTTGCCTATAACATCTATCTCAGATCTCTCCTAGTGACTTGCCTTTATGTCATTTCCATTCTGATATCCCAGTGTCACTTCCAAATCTTTTTTCTCCTTTAAAAGCTTATGAAATTGAAAGCCAAGATGGCAGAGTGAGAAACACATAATTGAGCTCTTCAAAGTTCCTCACTCAACAACTTTGAAATAATGCCTTTAATTGAATTGTGGAGTGGCTGGCAGAGAAAAGGTCAGAATGAGACATTCTTCTGGCCCAAGACATCATGGAAAGTTAGAAAAAGAAACCTATGACATCGGAGAGGAGGCTGGCTTAGAGTCCAGAGTCCACGTGGATGAAATGTCAGGGATGGTGTGTGTGTGTGTGTGTGTGTGTGTGTGTGTGTGTGTGTGTAGTGGAGACAGAAACAGCAGCAGTTTCAGGAGCTGGCTCCTAGCCAGAAATATTAAGGGGACCTGGAAACTGGTAAGAAAGAGATGACGGAGTCTCTCTGTGTTAGCACTGGACACAGGACCAGAAGCTGTTTGACAGCTCCATGGTTCAAGGGAAGACAGGAACATTTTGGGGCAAGAAAGAGTGGAAGCTCTAAGAGATTGGGGACCTTAAGAATCAGTGTCATTTCAGATCCCAAGGATGGAAGGTCTCTGAGGAGCATTATTACAACCTGAAAAAGATCAAAGACCCTTCCTGTGTAAAAATGATCAGAATGCAGAACAAGAGAATGGTGACTGCACCTGTTCCTGGCGCACTGAAAACATCCATAACAACCTCGAAATTAGCTCTGAAAACAGTAATGCAAAAAAAAAAAAAAAAAAAAAAAAGGATGAAGCTTGTGACATAGCACCTCCATACTCCATGCTGGGATCAGAACTCAACATTAACACAAAATTCCAAATAAAGAAACAGGGTGGAAAAATGAGCACCCCCCAAAAAAGAACTTGATAATAAAAATTCCTCATTTGTAATAAGGAAGATCAAGGCACAAATTCAGAAGAAGACAACAAATTCAAAAATTTGCAAGCAAAGCCTCAAAGAAAAATAAAAAAAATGGGCAGAAGTCCAAGAAGCATTACTGGAAATGATTACAAATTATTTTCAAAGTGAAATAAGAGTAGTAGAAGAAAAAATAGGTAAATAAATGAAAACAAAGGAAGTAATTTATGAAAAATAAAATTAACAGCAACACAAATATACTAAAGAAAATAATATCTAAAAAACAGAATTGAGCACATTAAAAAAGAGATAAAAAAGCTTCTCAAAGAAAATAATTCCTTAAAAACTAGAATTAGATATGAGGAAACAAATGATTCCATGAAACATCAAAAACCAATCAAAGTCAGAAGAATAAAAAAATAGAAGAAAGCATGAAATATTTCATCTAAAAAAGTAAATCACTTGGGAAATAAATGAAAGATAATTTAATAATTTATTGGATTATTTGAAAACCACGATTAAAAAAAAAGCCTAGAAATTTTATTTCAGGAAATTATCAACAAAAGATGCCCTGATATCCCCAAACCACAGAGCAAAATAGAAATTTAAAGATTTATTGAGCTCCCAATAAGAGATTCTAAAATTGAAAACTTCCAGAAATATTAAAGCCAAATTCTAGAATTATCAGGTCCAAAAGAAAATCCTTCAAGAAACAAAAAAGAAACCATTCACAAGCCATGAACCCACAGTCACTATCACACAAGATTTAGCAGCTTCCAAGTAAAAGGTACAGTAAAAGTTTGGAAACTGATATACCAGAAGGCAAAAGATATGGGATTGTAAGCAAAAATAACCTACCTAGAAAATTAAGTGTAATCCTTCAAGGGAAATTCTGAGTTGAAAATTTGTCTTTCAAATACAAGACTCAAAAGAAATGTAAAAATAAAAACAAGAAAGAGATGTAAAAAGTTGTGGGGACCGAATTAACACCCTGGATACTTGAGAATCAGCCAGAGTCAGGATAAGCCTTGGTCTTTATTCTTGGCCAAAATGAGAGGAATGGACACAGGAATCTCTACACCTCTCCTCTTCCTTTCTCACAGCCAAAAGTCACTCTCCCTTATCTTACTCCACTCTCTAATCCCCTCTCACAATTCTCAGTATACACCAACAGATCAAGGCAGCACAGGATAGTGGGAAGGGCCATTTTCCAAGCATATGCTAATAGAGTATTGTCCAATAAGTAATTAGTCTTAAGTGCTCAGCTGTCCAAGTGCATCTGCTTAGTTTCAGCCCATTACAAAAAGTGCCTCAATATGGTTAACTATTTATTTTTCTATATGGGAAGATGATACATGTATCTTCTATGAACTTTATCAATTAGGGAAGACAAAGAATAGGAAAAATATGTAAAAGAAGCACACGAGAAGAGCTTTTCAGCAGAGGAGAAAATGATGGAGGGAGGTGGGTAACACTAGAACTAAAACTCTCTTTCTCTGTCTTTCTGACTCTCTCTTTCTCTCTCTCTGTCTCTCTTTCCTTTATTGGTATTGGAAAACTATCTTATCCAATAGGGACGTAGTAGAAGAAGGGGAAAAAAAGAAAGGACAAGTGATAAAAAGGAGGAGAGATAAAGGAAGGAAGTGGTCAGAAGTCACATAAACTTTAGAGGAGGAATAGGATAAAGAGAAAGAAGGATAAACTGAAGAAAAAAGGTTGGAAAGAAATATATAAGAAATAGTCATAACTGTGAGTATGAATGGGAGGATCTCACCTATAAAATGGAAGTATGTGGCAGAAATTATTAGAAACCAGAATTCAACAATATGTTACTTATAAGAAACATACTTGAAGCAAAAGTCACATATAGAGATAAAATAAAGGTCTGGAGCAGAATCTGTTGTTTCAGCTGAAATAAAGATCGAAGTAGCAAGCATGATATCAAACCAAGTAAAATTAGATCTACTTAAAAAGAATAAGCAGGGAAACTTCATCTTGCCAAAAGGAAATGTAGAAAATGAAGAAATAGCAATATTAAACATATATACAATAAATGGCAGAGCATCCAAATTATTGAGAGATTAGCTAAATGAATTATAGGAGGAAATAGACAATGAAACACTATTCCTAAGGGACCTTAACTTTTCCCTTTCATAGCTAAGTAAATCTTACCCTAAAATAAACTAAAAAGAAGTCAATGATAGCAGAAGAATCTTAAAAATGTTACATGTGATAAACTGCTAGAGAAAAGTGAATGAGAATGGAAAAGAGTATACCTTTTTCTCAGCTACTCACGTATCATGGCATAAAGACTCACTATCAAAAGCAGAAAAAGAGAAATATTAAATCCATCTTTTGGGACTATAGTGCAATAAAAATTACATTTAATAAGTGCCTATGAAAGCACAAATTAAAAGCTAATTGAAAACTAAATAAACTAATCTTAAAGAATGAGAAAATCAAAGAATAAATCATTGAAAAAAAATTTCATTAAAGAGAATGATAACAATGAGACAAATCCCAAAATTTGCAGGGTGCAGCCAAAGCACTACTTAGAAGAAAATGTGTATCTCTAAATTTGTTTTTCATTTGCACGTGATCCTTCATGATCCTATTTGGGATTTTCTTGGCAAAGATAGTGGAACAGTTTGCCATTTTCTTCTCTAGACTTAGACTCCAGACTTGGAAATATGTACTATGGTACCACCTAGCCGTCCAAACAATCAATAACCACATAAAAATACTTTAAACCATTACTGGTTAGAGAAATGGAAATTAAAGCAATTCTGAAATGCCACCTCACAAATTGACTAAAAGTCAGAAAAGGGAAATGACATGCTGAAGGGGATGCATTCTGGAGAATGAAGGGAATAATTCTGGAGAATGATTTAGAACTATTCCCCAAGGGCTATAAAAGTGAGTATACTCTTTGTCCCAATAATACTGATGTGGGAATTTAATTACCCTTTAACTCACATATCCTGGTCCCTTTGAATTCCAATAGAAGATCCGGACCTGTCCCAGTCCCACCAGGATCTGAGCCAACTTTGGGGCTACACCCAAAAGCCCCTGGAGCTAAATCTCCCATTATAAAAGGGAGATGCTGGGACCCCCTCTTTGCAGAGATCCCAAACATGCTCTCTGTCCACTGGACCCTCTGTCTGGTGCCCTCCTTATCTCTACCTTCACCTATCTCCTTACTTCCAAAGCCAGTAATAAATCTCTTTTTTCAATCTAGCTCTCGGGCTAATAAATGCCTTTATTGGGGACTTGCGCCACTACTAGACCTCATTTACCTCAGTATCCTTGCGCCGAATCCAAAGGGGTTTCGAGGGAGCTTTGCTTGACTTCCTGTACCCCAAATCTGCCTCTAGACCTCAACTAAACCCTAATTTCATTTAGATACCCCAAATCCAATCCTCAACAATACAACAACTAAGTCTTTATCCCAAACAAATCAGTAAAAAAGAAAAAGGCCTTATTTGTACAAAAATATTTATAACAGCTTTTTCTTTGTGCTGGCAAAGATATAAGATTGTGATGGAATATTATTGTGGTAAAGGAAATGATCAGCAGGATGGTTTCAGAAAAATCTCAGAAGATTTCTATGACCTGATGCAATCGGGAGAATATTGTCCCCAGTAACAGCAACGGTGTAATAATGACCAACCATAAAGACTTAGCCATTCTGATCAAGACAGTGGTCCTGGACAATTTCCGAAGACCCATTATGAAAAACGCTGTCCATTTCCAGAGAGAGTACTTACTAATGATGAAATGTAGATTGCAGCATACTTTAAAAGAAAACAGTCTTTATTTTACTAATTTTATTTGTTTTCTTTTATGACATGACCTCACATGTATAATCAAAATCAAAGTGCTTGCCTTTTCAATCAGAGACAAGAATGGGAGGGATGAAGAGAATTTGGATTTCAAAAGTTTAAAATGAATGTTAAAATTACATGTAATTAGTAAATAATGAAATAAAGACAATTAAAAATAAAAATAAATAATCTCCCAAATTCAAAAGCTTCTAAAATACATATTTCTGTCAGTGTCACTCCACCAACACAGATCAGAAGTCAAACATGCATGCAAGGGCGCAACTGGTCCATCAGCAAAATCACAACCATCCATGAACTATGTGAAGGAAATGGTTTGTAGCAAACACTGTTAAGTCTGAGCCCTTGATCTTATTGATCATTTTCTATCTACTCTGTATATGTATGATGCTGGAAAAATTACTTTACTCTCTTTACCTCAGTTTCCTTATCTGTAATACAAGCTGGAGAAGATAACAGCAAACCAGTCTGGCATTTTAGCAAAAAAACAAAAAAAAACAAAAAACAAAAAACAAACCAAAAAATAACCCAAACCCAACAGGGATCATGAAGAGTTGAACACAACTGAAAAACGACTAAACAATAGCCACTGTGGGTACCCTGGATATACCTAGTTATTTATGTATTGTTTCCTTTATTAGCCTAAAAGCTCTTCAAGGGATTAGGCCATTTGTCTTTTCCTGTACTCCCAGAGGGAAGCACAGTTTCTAGCACATTGTAAGAACTCCATAAATGTTTGTTGATTTTCTGAGATAATTCAAACTTTCCCCACTTTAGCCCCAGACTCCTGCAAAACAACTAAAACAGCAACAACCCAAAGGTGCCTCAGTTGTCAGCTTACTTTAAATTGCTTCGGTTGGAAACTTATCCCTTGGGAGCCACCTTGGACTTTATACTCTGAGCCTCTAAATACTTCAGTTGACTGACACTTGGGTCTCATTATTCTGCCTGATCCGCACCTTTTCAAGGTTCCCTGGACTTCCAGAGGTGTGTAAACCGTGGTCTCAATCAGAATCCTGAGACCACAAGGAAATGCCTGAGGATGAACTAGTGGCCACACCTAAGTCTCTTAAGCCAGGCTGTTCTGAGGGTTTGAGATCCATTTTCTTGTTGCCCAAGGTAAAATCTCACAAGATTGTGCCCTTACCCACATCACACCTGGAATTAAAAGCTTTTCATAGCTCTTTTCTTACTTCAACTATTCCTCGATTTGATTCTCTTTTCAGGTAGCCAATTGCAGTGTCCTATGCTGACAAGAATATATCATTAGACTAGACTCTCCCCTCATTTCTGCATATCCTGGGTACATTAATTGTCCTAGACTTCCACCTTCCTAATTGTTCAAATTATAAACTTAACCATTGATAAAAATGAGCAACCAAATCAATATTCCAAAGAATACAGTCTTATATAAAACATAAACACTATACTCAAACAATCAAATGAATTACCAGACAAATGGGAAGCAAGCAAACCAAAGCAATATTTGCTCAATCTCCCCTGGCAACAAAATCAGCCCAGAGATCTCATACTATTAGCCCTGTTTCCTTCCTTCTAGACTATGTAGTTTGTATTCTGCTCTTTAGGCTTGGCTGGTCTTTATAAAGATCTTCAGATTTCCTTGTAATCACTACATTTATTCTTTCTCAGAGTGCCAGGCCATTCCATTTCATTGACACAACTGAATTTATTCAGCTATTCTCCAATCACTGAATAAAAAAGTTGTTTCTAATTCTTTTCTATTAAAATATAAACAGCTACAAATAAATGAGATCGTTATTTTCTTATTCTTTTTAATTTTAAGACAATGAATGACAGATGGATCACTTTACAAATATCATTAATATTGTGGAACTGTCTCTCAACAATCCATTTCTCTCTCTCTCTCTCCCTCTGTATGTGTGTGTGTATGTCTCTCTCTCTCTCTCTCTCTCTCTCTCTCTCTCTCTCTCTCTGTCTTGCTCGCTGTTGCTCTGTGTGTCTCTTCCTCTCTCTCTGTTTTGCCATCTCTGTCTCTCTATCTCTGATTCTGTCTCTCTCTCTTTTTCTCTTTTCCCTCTATCTTATTTACCAGAAGTAAGGTAATATTAAGGGTGTTAGAGTGTATTATTTTAAAACTTCTATGCCGTTTTCATGATACTCTTCTACACAAAACCTTTCAATGCCTCTTCATTGCTAAATGGATAAGATTTGCATTCATCTGCCTGGAAATCCAAGTCCTCTAAGGTCTGGTCTGATCTGTTTCCTTTCCACTTAAATCTCTAATCCTTTCCCTACCTCCGCACAAATCCCTCCTCCAACTAAGCCATTCTGCTTTCTGTCTCTTTAATAGACTACACTTGCTGCCTTTCATAGTATTCATTGCCTGGCTGTCTCTGCCTATCAAACTTTTTGACATTCAAAGTCCTGTTGACTCTGTTCCAGCCAAATCAAGGAGCTTTTCTTCAGTGCTTCCTATTGTGTCAGGCTCTATCTGACTCTTGCTTGTCATTTCCTACCTACGTTCCTTTGCACAGGCACTCCAGTGTCTGAAATGCATTTCTGCATCACCTTTACATCATAGCTTCCCCTGCTTTCTGGGAAGCTTTTCTGCCACTTACAGGAACACTTTCCTATCTGCTCAGGATTCAGCATTCCTGCCTTCCTTAACTGACTGTGTTCTCCCATCACCTTTTCCACCACAGTGATGTCTCTTTTATAGCAGATTTACCATTTTCTTTTGTAGTGCTGAGCTCAGTTCTAGGCGTCTACATGGCATGTCACAAATAAGTGGAAGGGGGTGGAAGTGAACCCAACACAATCCTGCCAACCAGTGATGATCAGAACCTTTGATGTACTTCTCATACTTGTTCCTGCCTTCTCTCCTCACGTGTTGTATTCTCTTTGATCTCTGTTTGCCTGCATGGTTTATCTCTCTTTCCCGATCATAAGTTTCTGGTGGGCAAGAGACAGGTCTCACTTATCTTTGTATTTCCCCAGGCATCTGGCATATGTAACCATGGCTTAATAAATGTTTCTTGAGTGAATGATCAAATGAGTAGAGAGAAGAATTGAGGCTTGTGGAGCTCCTTAATTAAAAGCTGAGCCCTCTGCTTTCTCTTTTAGATATTCAACTATGAGATAAACTTCTTTCATTAAAAAGTTATTTTGAGAAATCTCGGAAAATCTTTAAATAGAATGCTCAAGCCTGAGTTGGTTTAAAGCTCAGGAAGAGTCTCAAGTCAAATTTCTCATGTGATTGCCAACCAATTCAGTTTTTCTGGAGAAAATGAACACACATAGATGTCAGAGAGCTCACGTAATCAAGCGAAACTTCCAGCCCCTGTGGGCAAAATAAGCATTGGAAATAATTAAGCTCTTAAATTTGAACTTTTGAAAATTAGATTGGGAGAGTAATTGGCCATTTTTTTTATTTGGATGATTTTGCTTATCTTTCTTTCCTTAGCTCCTGTCAGTAACAGAAGTTATGGTAGTTGCATTCTTACTCTGTAGGAGTCGAATTCCTACACTGATAGCTTCTTGTGGTATGGACATGATCTCAGATGCTCAAGGATGGGAATACATGGGAGCTGTTGGAAAATATGGGAGTCACCTGACAGTGGCTGCTGGAGATCCAACCCAGACCGGCAGAATGGATCTCCTCATGTGAGAAGATGATACAAGGGAGACTGAGAGGCTATTGCTGTTCTCTGACCTCCCTGACTGAGAGGCTATTGCGTTGTCTGACCTCTCTCCTCTTCCCTTTGCTTCCAATTTATCTCACTCCCAGTCCTTCAATACCTGTGTCAGCAAAAGCTGCCCTGCAACTCCTTCAGATGCTGTGATCCACAGCTGTGGCTCTCGGAGAATTGACCTGTCCCTTAACACTCAAGGGCTAAGGCAGCAGAACACAGACTCTAACAGATACTACAAATTTGGCAAAGTCTTCAAGTGTGGGACTGGTGGAAGATTGTAACTGCCACCAAAGGAGCCAACTTGGTAAATGAGGAGAGACTCAGCGCCAGGAAGGTTGACCCCATTGGACATGAAAAATTTGGAAATCCAGAAAGGAGAAAATGTTAATACAAAGTGGCCCTTAGCCTTGAAGGTTCTTATATTTACTTCTTTAGCAATGCCAGAAAAAGGCAAATGAAGTCCTAAGAAGCACAACCATCTTTCAAAATCCAGTTTATTATTAGAAGTCCAAATTGAGACTTATATCCAATAATTAACTGGAAGTATTAGTCTAGGAATTTAGTCGTACTCACATAAACATGAACATTCTCAGTACAAAGGACAAAAGAATATATGGAAAGGTGGCTGGAAGGCTCCCCTCATAGGGCTGAATATCTGAGCAGAAGAATTTTCTATTCTTAATCATTAAAAGAATCAGTAAATATAATATCTTTCCATCTTTACCTTTATTGATACATACTGGTTTTGAAACCTGATTGCTGAGTAATAAACACGCCCTCGGGACCTTCCTTGGTCTAACACATATTTATGCTATAGTGTATCTATGTTCTGTCTAATCAGATCAGTTGATAGCACAGTGACTGAATCCTGGAATCAGAAAAACTCCTATTCCTGATTTCAAATCTGCCTAACTTGCTCTATGACCCTATTACCCCCCCCCCCCCCAGTTCCTCATGTATAAAGTGAACCAGAATAGGAAATAACAATCCCACTTCAGGATTTCTGCCAAGAAGATCCCAAATAGAGTCACAAAGTTGGACACAACTGAAAAAATGGTTGAAGAATAATCTATGCAATGTTTTCTTCTGTTATGCTATGTTGTGTTACTTTACTATGTCAGCATAAAATAAGGACTCATGTATATATAGAGTTAAACAAAACCATTTTACACAAGACCAAGAGGATGTCTCATTTGACACCCCCAGCCCACACATCCTTGGTGAAGAGGGAATCACACTGCACATCCCTCCTTGAATCAATGCTGCTTGTCACATTTTTGGTCAAAGTCTTTTGTTAGTGTTATTTTCATTTGTATTCTTGGAATGATTGCGACTATTGCTTTCTTCGTTTAGTTTTATTTTTTTATCTTGTATCAGTTCTTTCTAGTCTTTTTATGAAAGGACTTTAAATTCCTCATAATTTCTCATTCCTTATGGCACAATAATGTTCTATTATGTACAATTTGTACAGCCATTCCTGGGAAATAGATATCTACATTTTTTCCTAGTTATTTCGAAACAGCAAAAATAATAAGTAAAAATAGATTGTACAAACATAGCACTTTAAGGTTGGCAAAGTACTTTGCGTTCATTATCATTGGTGGTTGTGCTTTGTTCCCAAAGAGGATAGAAATGACATCACAATTTTAGAGTCAGGTTAAGGTGGATCTGACTGTGACTGATCTGACAAATAGAAGTTCATAAGGCTTTGCCACAGGTCAGACCCAAATTGTCCTTTGAACATTTCGAGTGGCTTCTCTAACTTCGCACATGTTGCATTTCTTCTGAGTTAATTTAATTCTGTTTTACTCATAATGCATAACCCTTCTCTGATGAGGGCCTGATGGGCTGGGCGGTCCTGTGCCAGCATCTCCCATGTCATACAATCAGCTCTACAAGGAGAGTGTGCTTGTATCACTTTTTCTGACCACCTTGTGAGCACTTGCCATGAGTGAGTTCCCCATAAAACCAAATTTTTGGCCACTGTATGTTTGGAGTTTGAACAATGTGGCCAATCCAAAAGAGTTGGGCTTTCTGCAGTGGAACTGGAATATTCATCCTGCCAGGATGAGGTAAAATATCAGACACATTTCTTCAGATAGCAACCCTCTGAAGTAAGTGAGATCATTATTCTCACTTTTCAGATAAATAAACAGAGGCTTCTGGAGGTACATGACTACCCCAAGATCACACAGCTGGCAAGTGTCTTAGATTGATTTTTTTTTTAACTCAGGTCTTCATGGCTTAGTTTTCTATTGTGACTGGCATCTTAGAAATATGAATTATTGAAGTGAATATTTTGGTGTGGCAGAAATTTTTAAAATGTAGTTTACTTTCTGGGTTATATTACTTTTGTAATAACATGACTCCGACCAAACTACTTTCCAATTATTCCAGCAGTTTTTGTCAAATAGGGGTTTTGATATTCATGGTTGGTATCTGGTTAGACACAGTGCTACAAGCCAAGGGATATGATATTTATGCATCTTTCCATTCTAGTTATATTGTGAAAGAAAATTAGAACAAAAGGAGAAAACATGAGAAAGAAAAAAACAAACAAAAAAGGTGAAAATAGTGTGTTTTGGTTGATATTTAATCTCCATTGTTCTCTCACTGTATGCCATTTTCTAACCCAAGTCTCTTGGAATTGTGAAAACTACTTCTTTATCATTTAAGATCTGGTAATTCTAGGGTTTCTTTCATTTCTGTCTTTTATAATGCCCCATAATCCTTCATTTTTGCTAACTCAGAGCAAATGATATTGTCATTTTGTATCATTCCATGAAATAAACATTTGATAGTTTGATCAGTATAATAATTATATCAATAAATACAGGAAGGAAAAACAAAAAAAAATTCCCAATATAGTATTGATGTTCAAGACCTACTAATTATAGCCATGGAAAAGTTCATCTTTAGTGTGATAAAAGAGTATTTAGGTGTGTATATCTTTTAAAGTAACCTATATAGTATCCTAGAATATGAAATTTAAACATTTATACACGTATACACAGGTAAATAAGTGTTCGTGCATAACTTAAATCTAAATATGTACACAAAGCAACAACAGCAGCAAAAGACATCCTTATTTGCAATGGAGTAACACTGGAAGTCTTCCGAAAATATTCTTGGATAAAGCAATTCTACTCATATCCTCCACCATTATTTGGCATGCTTTGGATCGCTATGTTCACTGTTTGTAATCTAATGCAGTATCTGTTTAACAAACTACTAACTGAAGAAGCTAAGGCAACAAAATAAGAAAAAAAGACAATAAATACCACTAAGAATGATGCAAACATATACTATTTGAAGATATGATTTGTTTCCTTAAAAATCCCGGGAGAATCAGCAAGAGAACTAATTGAGATGACTAATATAAATGGAAGAATTAAGATACAAAATAAACCCATACATTTATTTAACATTTCTATGTAACTCTAAGAAAATCAGGAAAAAATAAGAGAAATTTCACTCAAAATCATCCCCAAAATGTTTTATATATCTATCAACTTTACAAATTCACAAAATAAGTCATATAAATAGGACTATCCAGAAACTCAACAAAAATAAAGTAAAAAACAGAATTAAAGATATCTCTTCTTGATTAGGCCATGTACATATAATAATATTAATAATAAAATATTATTTAGATTTAGCAAGAAATAGAAAATTTCCTCTGGAGACTGTTGCAACTACATGTCATTATCTCATTGTAATAATTCTCTTTAAAATAATAATTATTTTATGATGTGTTCTATGACATATTTATGAACTGTTATTTCATTTGTTTCAGTTTTATGAATTCTATTTGTTTTGTCTTACATGATAATTCATTTCTGATTTGAATTTTATAACAAAACAAAGCAGTTAAGCACAACCAAGTATTATGGAAATCATGTCTGAAGTAGGTGTAACCTACTATGTATGGTCAGGTCCTTTCTAACTCTCTGCCAAAGGAAGGAAACTCAATTTGATTATTCACCTCCCCTCACAATCAGTATTATTCACTACATTTCATTTGAGCTTTGCCATCTATCAGGGTTTTTTTCATTTACATTATTTTTTGTTGCTTGTTTGTTGTTACATTATTATAATGATTATCTATAACAGTTTCCATCCTGTTTGCTTCACTCTGATTCTGTGTGGTCATACACATATATAACTTTTCCATATTTCTCTTTTAGCTTAAATTGATTATTATTTTGTACCTATAATAGTCCTCCATATTATGAATGTGCCGCTATTTGTTTACCTTTTTCTCCAGTGTTGGACATCCAATCTAGTTTTACATCCTAATTCTTTTATTACTTATGTTTTCATTATTTAATTTTCCTTTAGTTATGTACATTTTATTCTTTTCTCTCCCTATTGACTAACATTTTATAGTATCATTATTTGTAACATTTACATTTATTACTTTTATAAATTTTGGTAAAATAGTATTATAGTAAACATAATGCATTATAATAAGAGTTTAATAATGCAATATATACTATAATAAAATATTTTACCATATTATTTGTACTATACCACATGATCACTTTTTAATAAATGAACAATTTGATGCTGAGAAATGTGTCAATACTTTAATATTCCCACCTATTAAAGTATAAAGTCATTTATACCTTGTTTTGTTATTTTAATCCAAATGATTACTTTAGGTCAATTTTTAGGTCAACAAATAAAGGCACTGTAAAAATAACTTGTGCAGTGGATATTGTATTGTATCTAGAGTCAGGAAAACTTGAATTCAGCACTGATTTTATTTTATTTTATTTTATTTTTTAATAACTTTTTATTGACAGAACCCATGCCAGGGTAATTTTTTACAGCATTATCCCTTGCACTCACTTCTGTTCCGATTTTCCCCCTCCCTCCCTCCACCCCATCCCCGAGATGGCAAGCAGTCCTTTACATGTTAAATAGGTTACAGTATATCCTAGATACAATATATGTGTCAGCACTGATTTTAGACACTAGCTGTGTGATCTTGGGCAAGTCACCTAACCCTATTTGCCTCAATTTTCTCATCTGTAAAATGATTCAGAGAAGGAACTACTGAACAACGCTCAAACCAAATGAGTCAAATAAAAATTTGTTTGGGAGGTATTTGATCCCTCTTTACTGGAAGTTCTTAGTCAGACATCAAATGACTAATTGCTGAGTATGAGTTATAGTGGGCCTGTTACTTTCACATGGCTACTTCCTACAGACTCTTGCCATTTGGAGGTTGTGAGAGAGGTGACACATCATTAAAATCTTGATGTAACCCACGTACATCACTAAGATCATCATGTTTAGAAGGACTGACAAAAGTGCCTTGAACGCATGCATACATGTATTATAGCAATGCATTTATAGTTTGCACATATATACAGGAAATTAAGCGGTGCAGTAAATAGAGAATTGGTCCTGGAGTTAGGAGGACCTGAATTCAAATCTGGACTCAGACTCTTACTAGCTGTGTGGCCTTGGACAAGCCACATCACCCTGTTTGCCTCAGTTCTTCATTTGTGAAATGAATTAGAGAAGGAAATGGTATTTTTGCCATTTTGCCAAGAAAAATGAGGTCACAAAGAATCAGACACAACTAATTGACTAAACTACAAAAGGAATGTATATACACCCCATGAATACATATTTATGTACACACACACACACACACACCACACACACACACACATGTATTTACATTGCATGCAGACACAGTTTTGCACATATATAAATATATACATAACATGCCTCTTATACTTATCAAATTACTGTATGTTTGCAATTGAATACTCTCAGATTCCATTTTCATGTACAACTGTATTTGTGAGGAAAAAAACCTCCCTGGCTTGTGGGAAATATCAGCATTATAATTCAATTGAAACAGTGTGTTTTTCTACCAAATACTGTAAAAAAAATATTCTTTCACTTGAGTCTTTTAGCGTGTGGTCGCCTTGGGATCTTGGATTGATTTGTTGCAGTCCATTCAGAGAACATTTTGCTACTCTCTTGCCATCCCTCATGCCCGTCCCATGCACACACACCCTGCACTTTCATCCAGATTGGGGGGGTTATTAAGAACTTCCTTTTCCCAAGGCATCTGAGCACCTGCTCTGCATCATCTAGTCTTAAATGTTAGCCTGGGACACGGATATATGAAGTGACATTTTCAAGATCACCCACCTAGAGACAAGGCCTGAACTCAGATCTTCCTGGCCTGGAGGCAGAGTACTAACTAGCAAGTCCTCCATTAACTAGTAAGCCCCCTATTAACTAGCAAGTGTTGGAATCTTTACAAATTGTTAAGTCATTAGAGTTGATAGAGACAATAATTACCTAATTTAGTATGATTGATCTGATCTTATAAGGAGATATTATGGGCCAGAAGAAACAAGGTACTAAGTGGAACTGAGAAACAATGCTTGTGTTCACACCTGTACTCATTGGAGTTCACATGTTTGAGAGATTTCAGGGTTTAGTATGAGATATCCGAATTCACACCTCTCTTAACCCCTCCCTCAGAGGGGAGGGGTAAACCTTTGGGAGATGATATATAAGAAGTGGACTCAGTTGGGAATTCAGCTGAATTTAGATTGAGAGGGAAGTGTCAAGTGAGTTCAGCCAGAAGCCCTCTCTCCGAGGGAAGAAAGATTCATTACAGCTTCCACCTCGGTGCTGGCTGGGCCTGAAGGACAAAGGTTTGGATTTGGAGACATTTGGAGGGAGCTCTTGGAACCAAGCAGAGAGATAGGCCTCTAAGCTAACTGGGCTGCTTTGGAGGAAGCAATAAAAGATCTGAACTTTTATCAGCTGGCTGTATTTGGGTGATTATTACTTTTAACTGAAACTAAGGCCAGAAAACCTCTCCAAGAAACCTGCTCCAGAGAGAACCATTATTATTATAAAGAAGAACAAGAACTCCACAAGCAAGTCCTCCATTCTGTCTCTCCCTCCCCAGCTCCCTTAATCAGCAATATATGGGCATAATAATTTAGGCCTGACAAGTCATAGGACAGAACAAAGAAGACAAAAGAAAAGTAATTTTGCCCAACTTTATAGACATGAATAAGGCCCCTATGTCCGTGGAAGAGAATGAGACCTGTCTGCTCTGCTCTGATCTTTTCTTGTTCACTCACCTTCTACTTCTAGTCATTATTCCTAGTTGGGTCTTGTTATCTCAAAAATAGATCCTCCCACTTAGTTCTTCAGCTATGTTAAAACAATGAGTGAATCTCCCCACAGACTTTTCCTCTCCAGGATTTGCATCCTTAGCTTCCTAGGCTGAGGGTCCCCCCATCTCAGCCATGAAGCAAAGTAGGAGGCTCTCTTTGGCCATCATTTCCTCTCTGCTCTTCCTTCCATTTTTGGCGAGGACCACTTCTGAGGTCTGATTCATATCTAAGGTAATTCCATTTGTTGGAGCATTTTCTGAAACTTTTGCCCACAAACTCGTCTCCCTTTCCATAGTCCAAGGGCAGGACGCATATTTTTCCTTCAGCTTCTCTGCATCCTGAATGAGCCACAATCCCCGCTTATGTTTTGACAAAACTCTTTTGCTCCCTCATCTCCAACTCAGTATTAAATACAAGCAGTGTCATTTCTGGGCTTATTTTTATGATGACTGAAATATGTGTCACTTCACTTTTAAGGCGATTTATTTCACCTCATTATGTCCTGTAATGGCATCTGTTTCAGTACAGCATGACAAGATAAACTATAAATCATGAATATTTCCTGGATTCTAATCTGAAACTCTGAGATATCAAGAATGGTTCATTGGTTTGAATTTTTCCATCCTCCAAAGGCTAGGAAAGTGGGTGCCAAGCAGCTGTCTACACCTTCCCTTACAGTGACAGATTCAAGCAAAATCAACCTTTTTTCCCAAAGGGAAATCACTTTGTCTTTTAAAGGTGGCCTCGTGAAATCCAAATTAAGGAGGAGTCATCTCTCAAAGCAAGGTTAATAGTGTTGGATGGAAATATGTGCATGTAGAAGAAAGGAGGGGATGCATTGAAAGGGGGTGTGCGGAGGGAGAGAGTCCATACTGTCACCAGGAGGAAGACTGGTGCCAAATACGCTCATTCCACCATTTGCAGCAGCTGGGATGCTGGAAATGCCACCTGGATGGCCTGACAGGTGCTGTAATAGGGTTAGGAAAATCCTGCTTTTCCGACCAGAGAGAGCACTCCCATTTTAAATATGTTGTCTTCTAATTGCTTTCACCCTTTAATCAGTGGCACAGAAAATGCCCAGAGGCTCAGAGTCTGTAAGAACCAGGTGGCTCCGACATTCCGAAGAATCCCATGCCCTGAGTCTATCCACAGCAGCATCTCGACACCAGGGACAGATTCTGGAATGACCTGGATCCTTGGAGCATTTGAATGTGCAGTTCTGACACATAGCAGGCATTTAAATGATTGTTGACTTAGAGAACTGCAGGTGGTTGCCTTATATGAAAAGCAGAAGCCAAAGCTAATGATATGTCATGGGAAGAGGGAGCAAGAAGAGGTAAGGAGAAGGAAAAACAAACAAACAAACCTGGAGAACATCTTCTCTTTTCATGTTAGGACTTGATGGGTTCTGCGGCCTTTGGCAAACCAACATTATCCCAGATCTTGATCCCCAGAGAAAAATGTACCGGGAAGCAATGAGAATTGGGTTTGTTATTGGAGAAGCTGGATGGATGGTCCACTCCAGTGGGGGTGAGATCTGGGTGTGTTCAATCAAAAGAAGTCCCTGTCCATCTACCCTGGGGCGATGAGCAAAACACTTTTCATATCATCCATCACTTTGGAAAGGCAAATTAATTATGATGACAGTGATAGATCTAAGATCACACAATAGATTATGAAAGATAACAAATTTGAAGTTTGGTCTAATTGGCAATAATGTAATTCATGAAAAATCAGCATTAGGTTAAGAAGCTGGAGAGGAATTCAGGTTACTGACTGATTCAGCCTTCACTTGTTAATTCATGAAATGATACCCGGTGAATGATTCCCTGTCTGGCCCTGTAACTGTTCTAACTGCTGCGCAGTACAGAGATACAGGTAATCGGAGTAACTGACAATGCTGCCCCCGATTTTGAGCTTGCAATCAAGGAGGAGAAATTAGGATTCATATTAATAACTGCCATCTGGGAGCGGCAGGTTGAGTGTTGTGAGTGACCTTGTGGACACTCTTCCTGTCAATTGTACCATCATTCGCTGATCTCTAGCCATGGGATATTAACATGGTAGCAGGGACCATGAGATGTGAGCTATAGGTCTGCTCTGAGATAAAGGAACCTTCAGATTGCCTCTCTGACTAATGAAGATTGAAATCAAAAGACCACCTTCTCCAGGAAGCCTTCCCCTGTCTCTCAATTTCAGTGTCTCCCGTCTCTTAATTCTTTCCTATTTTCCGTAGATTGTGCATGCATAGAACATATCTTCACATACACACAAACATGTGCACACATATATTTACACACATATGTATGTCTCTACATATCTGTAGAGACATACATATGTGTGTAGAAATATATATATATATATACTATGTACAGATATATCTGCATCTCATCTCCTCCATTAGAGTATGAGCTCCTCCAGAGCAGGGCCAAGGTTTTACCTGTTTTTGTATCCTCAGCGCTTTCCTGACAGATAAGAAGTGCTTTGTAATGCTTATTGACTGACAGGCCACAGATAGCAGGAAAGTTTCATTAATTAGCAGGGTGCTTTATCTCATGTAGTTTATGCATAAAGTATTTAGAGAATTCTGTCTGAGTTCCCAATGGTCCTATGCAAGAATGCTGTGAACTCTTGCGTTCCAGTGTAAATTATATGTTTAAAGGCTGAATATCAAATGCTTTAATCCTTAAAACAATTTTGACCAAAGAGGAGAGTACTAAAACTGAAAGGGCCCCAACCATTGGTCAGAAACTTCATCGTTTTTGCTGTAAGTGGAGGCACCTCAGTTGGGCGTCATTATTCTAGTGATATTTTCCTTTGTTGTGTTTTAAGGGCTAAGTATCTTAAGCATAAGCTATCCTTAGCAATCAGGGCTTTCTTTTAAGATCAGGGCTGCTGATATTTTCCTTTGTTATATGTTAAGGGCTAGGTTTCTTAACCATAAGTTATCCTTAGCAATCAGGGCTTTCTTTTAAAGATCAGGGCTGCTGATATTTTCCTTTGTTATATTTTAAGGGCTAGGTCTCTTAAGCATAAGTTATCCTGAGCAATCAGGGCTTTCTTTTAAGATCAGGGCTGCTGATATTTTCCTTTGTTATATGTTAAGGGCTAGGTTTCTTAAGCATAAGCTATCCTTAGCAATCAGGGCTTTCTTTTAAGATCAGGGCTGCTGATATTTTCCTTTGTTATATTTTAAGGGCTAGGTCTCTTAAGCATAAGTTATCCTGAGCAATCAGGGCTTTCTTTTAAGATCAGGGCTGCTGATATTTTCCTTTGTTATATGTTAAGGGCTAGGTCTCTTAAGCATAAGTTATCCTGAGCAATCAGGGCTTTCTTTTAAGATCAGGGCTGATGATATTTTTCTTTGTTATATGTTAAGGGCTAGGTCTCTTAACCATAAGTTATCCTTAGCAATCAGGGCTTTCTTTTAAAGATCAGGGCTGATGATATTTTTCTTTGTTATATTTGAAGGGCTAAGTCTCTTAAGTATAAGCGATCCTTAGCAATCAGGGCTTTCTTTTAAGATCAAGGCTGATGATATTTTCCTTTGTTATATTTTAAGGGCTAGGTCTCTTAAGCATAAGCTATCCTTAGCAATCAGGGCTTTCTTTTAAGATCAGGGCTGCTGATATTTTCCTTTGTTATATGTTAAGGGCTAGGTCTCTTAAGCATAAGTTATCCTGAGCAATCAGGGCTTTCTTTTAAGATCAGGGCTGCTGATATTTTCCTTTGTTATATGTTAAGGGCTAGGTATCTTAAGCATAAGTTATCCTGAGCAATCAGGGCTTTCTTTTAAGATCAGGGCTGATGATATTTTTCTTTGTTATATGTTAAGGGCTAGGTCTCTTAACCATAAGTTAACCTTAGCAATCAGGGCTTTCTTTTAAAGATCAGGGCTGATGATATTTTTCTTTGTTATATTTGAAGGGCTAAGTCTCTTAAGTATAAGCGATCCTTAGCAATCAGGGCTTTCTTTTTAAGATCAAGGCTGATGATATTTTCCTTTGTTATATTTTAAGGGCTAGGTCTCTTAAGCATAAGCTATCCTGAGCAATCAGGGCTTTCTTTTAAGATCAGGGCTACTGATATTTTCCTTTGTTATATTTTAAGGGCTAGATCTCTTAACCATAAGTTATCCTTAGCAATCAGGGCTTTCTTTTGAAGATCAGGGCTGATGATATTTTTCTTTGTTATATTTGAAGGGCTAAGTCTCTTAAGTATAAGCGATTCTTAGCAATCAGGGCTTTCTTTTTAAGATCAAGGCTGATGATATTTTCCTTTGTTATATTTTAAGGGCTAGGTCTCTTAAGCATAAGCTATCCTGAGCAATCAGGGCTTTCTTTTAAGATCAGGGCTGCTGATATTTTCCTTTGTTATATGTTAAGGGCTAGGTATCTTAAGCATAAGTTATCCTGAGCAATCAGGGCTTTCTTTTAAGATCAGGGCTGATGATATTTTTCTTTGTTATATGTTAAGGGCTAGGTCTCTTAACCATAAGTTAACCTTAGCAATCAGGGCTTTCTTTTAAAGATCAGGGCTGATGATATTTTTCTTTGTTATATTTGAAGGGCTAAGTCTCTTAAGCATAAGCTATCCTTAGCAATCAGGGCTTTCTTTTTAAGATCAAGGCTGATGATATTTTCCTTTGTTATATTTTAAGGGCTAGGTCTCTTAAGCATAAGCTATCCTTAGCAATCAGGGCTTTCTTTTAAGATCAGGGCTACTGATATTTTCCTTTGTTATATTTTAAGGGCTAGATCTCTTAAGCATAAGCTATCATTAGCAATCAGGGCTTTCTTTTAAGATCAGGGCTACTGATATTTTCCTTTGTTATATTTTAAGGGCTAGGTCTCTTAAGCATAAGCTACCCTTAGCAATCAGGACTTTCTTTTAAATATCAAGGCTGATATCTTTGTAGCCTTCAAAACTCATCAAAAGAAGTACAGTGTGCTATTCTAAACCAACAATGGTGGGGCCCACCATCTCATGATGACTCATGTAATTTTTGGGTACCTGCTTCCTGTGAAATACAGAGTAGCAAATGTAGAAGAAAGAAATAGCACAATGATAGAATTTACAAACATCACATGAATGAATTAAAAAAAAAAAGTGACAGTTCTTATCCTTTGTTCTTTTAGAGGAAGATAGGTATAAGGGAGGGTAGTGGAGAAGGAGGGACATGTAGAGAGTTTTAGAAATGGTCATTGAAGTAATAAAGTATTGGTTGGAGGGCCCGTGAAAGGAATTTTGGCTTTCAATTGAATATTGTTTCCAGAGGTAACATGGCAAAGGGAGACATAAAAGAGAGGATTTGTAAATGCACCACCACCTGGCATGGAAATGGGCAGAGGAAGGTGTGGTAGGATGGAGTGTCGGTTGTAAAGCAGGAAGAAATTCTCTCCAGCCTGGGTCCAGGGTCCCAGGAGTGGAAATTTAAATACTGGATATTCCACATCCAGCTCACAAAATGACAGGAAACAGTTTAGATCAATGAATTAAGCATGACTTCCAAGAAAGGAGTGACCTTAATGACCAGTTATGGAGGACTTCATGGAGACAAGTGTGAGTTGGATTTGAGGGTGAGAATTATGAACCGAGAAACTAGTCTAAGGAATAATGTGGAAACAAGCTTGGCATATTCCCAGTGTACTAAAGATTTTATATTGGGCAGGTAAGTGAGATAACGGGAGTCTGAAAACAGGGTGTCAATTTGGACTTCATCCTGATGGAAGGAGGAACCTGATGAAAATGTTCTAGGAGAATTACGAATTGAAATGGCTTGCTTTGTTTTCACCAGGAAATCTGTTACATTTCTCAGGACATGATTGTGGATAGCTGGGTTTATGGTTTGAAGATCCACACGAGAATGATAGCAGAAGTGATATGAAATAGTGATACAAAGCAGTGATATTAAAAAGGGAAAAGGACCTACAAGTGAAAAAAATTGTGTAACAGCTCTTTTAATGGTGGTAAAGAATTGGAACTTGAAAGGATGTCCATCTATTTGGGAATGCTGAACACTTTGTGGTATATGAGAGTAATGGAATACTATTGTGTTATAAGAAATACCCACTATGCATTTCTATATATTTTTATATTTATATTTCTATGCCCACGCAGAGAAAGAACTATGGAATCTGAATGCAGTTTGAAGCAAATTATTTTCACTTTTTGAATTTTTTTTCCTTTCTCAGGGTTTTCCCCCTTTTCTTAGGATTCTTCTTTTTTTAACATGACTAAATACATTTAACATGATTGCACATATATAACACCCCCCCCCCAAAAAAAAAAAAAAAAAAAAAAAAAGAAGTGATAGCATTAATGACAGATTAGAAGTGAGGGATGATAGAGAAGAAGGAGCTAAAAACAAAAAAACTCTCTGGCTCCCAGCTAGAGAGGTGCAGACATGATGATCCCCTTGGCAAGGACAGTGGACTGCTCTCATCAAGGTGATCACTTCTTTTCTGAAACTGCCCAGTTTGAGGGTTTAGTGTCAGAGAAATCTCTGAATTAGAGAAGAGTCCTAGAAATTCAAGGTCTCGGGGTCTTTCAGGAGAAATTCTCACACAGACCACACCTGTGGTACCTCCCTCTAGGCAGTTTCTGCAAAGGTCAGTATCAATGGTACTCTGGCAAGTCTATTTCTATGTCAATGTACTAAGAAAGACATCTATGCAAATGAACCTCAGATCTGATTCTTTTGTAAAAGCTCCAAATTACCATTTGAATAAATCTGGATTTTTTTCAAGCGATAGATTTAAGGGTAGTTTGCCAGCAGTGGTCATACATCCTGGGCTAGCCCAGACACTTCCCAGTTAAAATATTCATCTTTTTGTTCCTTAAACTACCAAAGTTCCAGAAAATTTCAACAGTTGAGTAAATTGAAGTCCAAAGCATCAAAATGAGAATGCTGCAATAAAAATGTATTTAGATCACAAAAGCAGGAGAGACAAAGCAGGTGGAGAACTTAAGTACTTGTACAGAGTCCACATGTGGGACAGCTCAGAAGTGCCAAGGGAACAGCCTGAATCAGTAGGAGCCCATAGACAATGAGAAGTTAGTGTGGTCGGTCAAACTCTCTTTGGAACTTCACCCTAGCTGAGTCCTCCACTGTTTCCTTCATTGCCTCATAGGTTTTCCAAATTAGAAAAGAACTTGAGCGAACCCAAAGTCCAGTTTTCTCAAGTTCCAGATACCAAGGAGACACTGACTGAGAGAGCCAGTCATCATCGTGAAGCACCCAGACAATGGTTGACCTGTAGGAAGCCATGTAAAGGGAAATGTCTTTTTACACTTAGTGATTGTCAAATATAATACTGGACTCTATTAATGAGCAGAATGTGGAGAAATGAATGATTACAGGAGAAAACAAAATTTTCATCTAATTCAAGGGATAACTTTTCTTATTTCTCTTGACCTTGTTTCCATTTTATTTTAAATAGTGCTTTATTTTTCCAAAAATATGTAAAGATAGTTTCTAACATTCATTTTTGTAAGGCTTTGTATAACAAAATTTTTTTTCTCCTTCTCTTACCTCCTTCCTCCCAAGATAGCAAGCAATCTGTTATAGGTTTAATATGTGCTATCCTTTTAAACATGTAAGGAATAACTTTCTAACAACTGACTCTTTTAAATAATGGAGAGAGATTCCTTTTTATCTAATTGAAAATGTTCATCTTTCAGGGAGCTTTGTGATATTTCTCACTTCCAGCACCCATGAAAGGCCAGTCTAGCTATGTTCCTCTAAGTCAAGAGGTTGTACTTTGGTTCTACTCTGCTCTGCACTCGGTGCTTCCTTTAAGGCTTTCCTGGGCCTCCTTAATTCTTGTGCCTTCCCTCCATGCATTGGTTCCTATTTTTTATGTCTGCATCCTGTTCTTAGTTGTTTCCAGCTGTCTCTCCGATTAGATTGTGGGCTTCCTGATGTTTTCCCTTGTTTTGTACCTCCCAGCACTTGCCCAGTGCCTAGCAATCAATCACCCAATCAATCAATGGTAGACCCTTAATCAATGTTTATTGACTGACTCCAGCTTCCCCTTTGGGCTATCATTGTTTGCTTCCTACTGCTACTGTGGCTGCTCTTTTAACCCTGGTTTGCTGGCCCAGTGTCTCCATGTCTAGTTTTAGTCACTTTAGTAGCCTCAGAGGCAAACAAAATATCTACTCAGGCATCTCAGGAAATGTCCTGATTTTCCCTTTTCTATCTGGAAGTCTCTGCTTTTCTTCCATTTCCATTTATAGCTTGATACCAATTACTTCCTATTGAGTATTTTGGGCAGAAGAAAATGCTCATATCTTTTTGTGATTTTTTAAAATCATTTGCTCAGAGCCTTTGGGACTCCTGTCATCACCTCCTGGTCACTAATACCAGCCCCTGGAAATTCCCTTGAGAATTGTGTTGGTTGTTGGTGCAATTTTTTTAGTACAAACTTGTTATTTCATCATTTTAAAGACTTCCATGAGGGAGAACTTCCTAGCAATGAAGATCATCAACTTCTCTTCAATTTATCTTTGTAGAGTGTTCTGGGGGTATTTAGCAGTTTGTCCAGGGTCACTCAGCCTGGATGTGTCAGAAACAGGATTAAAGTGTCAGCCAATTTGATTTTAATTGTAGCTTTCTATTGACTACTCCATTCTGTCTGAAGCCTCCAAGAAGCATTAGAGACTCTGAGGTGTGTGTGTGTGTGTGTGTGTGTGACAGAGAGAGAGAGAAAGAGAGAGAGAGAGAGAAGAAGAAGAAGAAGAAGAGAGAGAGAAGTAGAGAGAAACACACATGCAGAAGAGAGAAATGCAGAGAGAGAAGAAAAAGAAGAAGAGACGCAGAGAGAGAAGAGAGATAGAGAAGAGACAGAGAGAAAAAGAAGAAGAGAGAAAGAAAAAGAAGAGAACAGAGAGAAGAGACACAGAGAGAGAGAGAAAAAGAGGAAGAAAAAGAAGAAGAAAGAGAGTGAGAGTGAGGGAGAGAAGAGAGAGAGAGAGAGAAGAGAGGAGAGAGGAGAGAGAGCGCAAGCGCTGGTGACCACTGCTGGTATCACAATAACCATTTTTCCTTTTCTGTTCTGTGTAAGAGAAATGGCCACAAATGAACATCAGATGAATAACCTATAGTAAGAAATCTGGCAGAAAGATTGTCTTTAGTAATGAGATAGAAGGAGGAACATTTGTTTTGATCTTATTTCCCCTAATGCATATACAAACTGGAAAATCCATTTTCAAGGTCATAGGATTTTTTCCCCCAAAATTTTCAAGTCAGAGAGCTGATTGTCGATGCTAATCCCTGGGTACTTGATGAATTTCAGGCGCAGTCCGTTACTCGGTGAAATAAGACGCCTTGATCTCCAGGACAGGGCCCCATGTTCAATGGCTTTCAAGCAGTGACAACTCTGTGTGAGTTTTAAAAGATCTTGTACTGAGAAATAGGATTGGAGCTTTTGCCTGGTGAAATCACATTTAAAGTTCAGGGGGAAATTTTTTAAATGCAAATAACTCAGATCTGCAGGCCCCTCTAGAATCACAGAATTCTCTTTCCTCATAATATCCCGCATAAGCAGTCTCATGAATAAGAGGCTTCTGGGATTTAATTCTGGCCTTTGAACCCTAATGGGAGCTAGGCCAATGGGAGCTAGAGTCAGGCCTTCCCATTTCTCCCCTCTCCTGTTCCTCAGGCAAGAGTCAATAGCTGCTAGAGATGGAGAGAGTACTGATGATTTACCTTAGCCTCCCCCTTCCAAATGAGAATACTCATGCCAACACAGGGAAAATTCATGAGCTTGGGGCAATAATTTACTTAGGCTCGATTTCCTTATCTCTGAAAGGGGCACATTCATGCGTGCACTGACTACATCAATAAAGTTATGAGTAGTTTGAAGCTTAAAGCATGATCCAAATATAAGTTATGCATAAGGCTAACATTAATAGGAAAAAAGGAGGGCCGTGGAGAATGCTGATTGCCTAGCTCCTGACACGGACAGTTCATAAGAGTTATCTCATTAATATATCATTTTGGGGATAAACCCTGTAGGTATATAATGGCCTGAGCCCAGCACTGCATAGAAGAGAAGACGGGGCTGGATAACAGCTGGAATTTAATTGCACAATATTTTTAATTATTCCAAATTTCTCCCTGAATAAATAAAAACACCATTTTAAAAACTCTGATACTGTCCCAGGAATGAAAATGATGGATCCTGCTCTGTCTGAAGAAATAAAAATGCCAGTGACATGAAGAGCAATGAAGAGACACGTGTGCGTGTGTGTGTGTGTGTGTGTGTGTGTGTGTGAGAGAGAGAGAGAGAGAAAGAAAGAAAAAAGAGAGAAAGAGAGAGAGAGAATGAGAGAGAGAGAGAGAGACAAAGAAAGAGAGAGAGTGAGAGAGAGAGAGAGAGTGAGAGAGAAAGTGAAAGAGAGAGAGAGAGAGAGTGAGAGTGAGAGAGAGAGAGAAAATGAAAAAGAGAGAGAGAGCAAGAGAGAGAAAGGTACAAAGAGAAGGGAGAGAAAGAGGAAGTAAGGGAATGAATGAAAAAGCCACCGACTCCAAGGAAATGCAAGCAGTTGGATTATTCCACTATAGAAACAGATATACTTCACCAGAGACCCAAGTGGTCCCTCCTCATGACACAGAGCAGATGTAACTTTGGATGACTCGGCTTTGACTATGGATGCAATGATTCATCAGATATTGATCATGGAACGGTGTGAGCATATTTGAACACATTTCTCACTAGACTACACTAGACTACACATGGTATGTACAGAAACTCCTAAAATCCATTTATCTCTTTTGGATGTGGAGGAAGAGTCTACCCTGGTGAAATAATGTATCCTTGAAGCATTTGTGTAATAATAGAATAACAACAACAATAATGATAATGATAACAAAAGTAGCCATCATTATATTGATGATGATGATGGTGGTGATGATCAATTTTATCAGCACTTTACTAGCACTTCATTTTTTTATTTTATTTTTACTTTTTTTTATTAAAACTTTTTATTTTTCAAACATATACATAGATATTTCTGCAACATCAGCCCTTACAAAACCTTGTGTTCCAGTACCGCTCTCCCTTTTCTCACCCCTCCTCCCTGGATGGCAAGTTGTCCAATATATGTTAAACATGGTAGAAATATATGTTAAATCCAATCTATATAAACATATTTATACAATTATCTTGCTGTACAAAAAAATCAAATCAAAAAAGAAAATGATGAAGAAAATAAAATGCAAGGAAACAACCACAGAAAGAGTAAAAATGTTACATTGTGAACCACACTTAGTTCCCATAGTCCTCTTTTTGGGTGTAAATGGCTCTTTTACTCACAAGACCATTTGAATTGTTCTGAATCATCTCATTGTTGAAGAAAGCCACATAGATCAGAATTGATCATGGTATAATATTAGCACTTTATTTTTAAATACTTACTTTTATTCTCATAAATTGGTAAATATATATTTTTTTATCCCCATTTTTCAGATGAAGAAACTGAGACAGTCAAGTCACTGGTGATTCACCAGTTTTACACAGGTAATGTCAGAGATGAAATTTGCAGTTAGATCTTCCGGACTCCAGAACTGAGACCCTATCTGCTGTCTCTGCATATGTCTCTGTGAAAAATCTCTGTGTGTATTGCTGCCTCCCCACAAAGATGTGTCCACAGGAGAACTCGGCTGCTTGGACTTGTTTGTAAATTAGTCTCCTTCAGTGGAAGATGGTTCTCTGGGACCTTTTCACAAGTGACTTTATGTCACAGTCCCTTGTAAGAGCTTAAGAACTCGTCAGGAAGGGAGATGACAGATTTTCTGAAATGGACATGACAAAAGGGTAAATTTCACCATTTGTCACATGTTGAAGGAGAGAACTCAGAAAAAATATGAAGTCACGTATATTGAGAAATCATGATTCTGGGCAGTGTTTAAAGGTACCTTTCTAAATGAGCATCAATCATCACAACGGGACAAGTTCGTGTCAGTGTAAGTTGAAATGAGCATGGCCCATGGAAGAAAGCCGCAGGACGGAGGCAGCGGAGGGCTGCATGTGCGTGTGCATGTTGTGTTTGTGGGCTTGGCAGTCGGGATTATCAATAACTGCAATGCACAGGAATCTGCGACTTGGGGCAGCAGGAGCAGGGAACCTGCTGCCTCCTGCCCCTGTTTCCTGTCGGGCTCCCTCGCAGAAGTAAAGCCATAGACATGTTGACCCTGGCAGAAGCATTCTGCTGGTGACAAGATCGGGACTGGGGGACAAAGGGCTGCAGAGGCTGTCTGACCTCTGAAGCTCTCGGGGTCTTCTTTCGAGAGCTCCATCTGTGGGGTGAGGTTGGTTTGGGTCTGTCCTCATGATGGCCCATCTTGTGGTGTCACCCGGTGCTCACCACTACCCCGGCCCCTGTAAGTATTTAATAAATTCCAAGGACTCACTAGCTGACTCACTGCTGTGCCCCCCATTAAGTAAAGCTGTGGACGCCAGTGGGGTCCCCCCCAGGATCCCTGCACAAGGATCTCCCAAGTAGCATTCCCAGAGTTTTTTCTCCTTTCTCCCATTTGTGGGAAGCCAGAGGACCCTGGCTAATGCTCCATCTTCCTTGACTGAATCCCCAAGCCCCCACCTGATTCTCCTGTGAGGAACAACAACAACAAGAGAGCAGCAGGTTGGGGCAAGGTTTGGCCTGTGGCTTCCAGGCCCAGTCTAACCTGTCTACGTGGAGACTGGGGATATGGCTCACACAGAGACTGGGGACGAGGACTGTCCCTCCTGGAACTTCTGGGGTTTTTTGGACATTCTCCTTTTCTCTCTGCCCTCCCTGTCTGGGATTCCCGGACCTTTAGGGTGGGTGCCTTTGTTCTGGGGGAAAAGTTTCCGTGAAGGTCCTTGTTTCCCTCCTGATAGAGATGGCCTGGCTCCTCCTATCCCCTCAGTGCTGACATGGGAACTGTGCCATTGAGCAGGCAGCCTAGCAATGGCCCCCGTGGTTTTATCTATGGCTGCACCGGTTCCAGCACAGCCCACCCTCCTTTGTGAAGCTCCACGCACAAGATCCGGCCTCTTGGACACGGCCGAGTGAAAGGAGAATCCATCCTTCCTCATGGGCCAGCCAGGACACAGCACAGGCAGGGGGCACAGGATTGTCCCGAGGCTCCCTGAGCTCTCCAGGGGCCGCTGCCGGGCACTGGATCTTTGGCCCTGGAGGCCGCCAGCCTCTCCAAAGACATCAGCTTGACAGGCCCACTAATCCTTTGTGCTCAGGAACCCCGAGTGGCCAGAAAGGCTTTTTCATTGTGCTCTATTTAAGGAGCGGCCTCTGTCCTGCAGGGTTCATGTACCAGAGAATGGAACTGCTATTCTCTAGCGGGGAAATAGCCACTTATTCCTCCAATCGTTCCGCTTGCCTAGGGAGTAAGCTTCTGGTGGGGATTATGATTGCATTCTGACACACCTCATCCTCAACCCACCTGGAGAAGCCGGATGCCGGGAGTGGGGCTGTGCGTTCTAAGGCAGGGCTCCTGCAGGGGGATGAGACTCCCGGGTCTGTGGGCAGCACTGGCGCTGTCCCTCTCCCCCCACAAGAGACGATGTCAGCTCCTCGTTTCTTTAAGGGAAGGACCAACTCAGCTTTGGCTTTGGGGATGTAGCCTCCGGGCTTTTAACAGACACTTTCAGTTGGAGCTAAATGTGTGTGAATGGAAGAAAAATCCACTTTATAATTAAATAAATTGCGATGTATGTAATCTATACAATAAGGCCTGTTTTCCAGGCCCAGTGGCCTTTCACTTCCCTGCATGAGATCTCTGTCTAAAAGGCACTAATAGAGACGTTCGAATGTTGAAAGGAAAAGTGAGGGAAATCAACATCTAAAAAGGGGAAAGTCCTGGGTAGTAAAAGGTCTTTGTTCTGCGGAGTGTTCTCCCACAGAGGAACAGGATTTTCTTTTAGCTTTTCTATTTGACTCCCTGGCTGCTGAAATACAATAATCAAAGATCCTTACCGCCTTCCATCCTCAACGCTCTCATACAGGAAATCTTTTTATTTAGTATGAAATGAAATGGTATTCTCGCCCCCCAATCAGGCAATGAAAGTTTGAACATTTGCCAGTTAAAAATATCTATTTTATTATGATGTACCAAGGAGCTGCTGCTTGGCTACTGCGGTAATTAGAGAAGATATTTAATTAGTTTTTCATGGTGTGTGTGTGAGCGCTATCTTATAGCATCCTGAGCTGCTGAGAAGTTTATCTTGCTTTCTCAAAGACAACACTGCCCTGGTGGTGGAAGGCTCAAATTAAATAGAGAGATTTTGGAAATGTTGAATGCTCAGACTGTCCATGACCTCTCTTGGAGGACGAGGGAGGCTAGATAGCATCTCTCTCAGGAATGGCGCCTGTGATCTCATAGGGGCAACTCGGTAAACTCATCAATAGCAATACTATAGGCAGGACAGATCATTGCTTTTCTCCAGCCTTGGGAATACTCATGGGTGGCTCGGTGAAAACAAAGAAATAGCAATGAAAGCCCTTGGAAATTAATGTCTGGTGAGTTCATCTGGTGGTCCTGCTTCTGTTTCCAGTCTAGAGAGACGAGAGAGGGACATTTTAGCTGGGTATTTTTCTTAGGAATACATTTTCTTTTCTTTTTTTTTTTTGTTTTGCATTGTTTTAATTTTTCTCAATTATATATAATCAAAAAATTCAACATTTGTTTTGTTTTTTAATTTTGAGTTTCAAATTCTTTTGCTCCTTTCTGTCCCCAGCTTGAGATGGCAAACATTTTGTATAGATTGCACATGTGCAGTTATCCAAAATGTTTCCTTATTAGGCATGTTGCAAAAGAACACACAAACAAAATACCCCAAGAATAAAGAAGAAAGTAATATCTATCTATCTAGGATTCAATCTGCATTTAGAACCCATCAGTTCTTTCTATGGAAGTAGATAGCATTTTCTCTCATGAGTGCTTTGGAATTATTTTGGATAATTATATTTCTGAGATTATCTAAGTAAGTAATTCACAACTGAGCATCATACAATATTACTCTTATTGTGTACAATACTGTCCAGGTTGTGATCATTTTACTTTATATCAGTTCACGTAATCTTCCAAGTTTTTTCTGAACACATTTTACTTGCCATTTCTTATAGCACAATCGTCATTAGCATGTACCACAACTGGTTTGCTTATTCCCTAAATGGTAGTCATCCCCTCAATTTCCATTTCCCTACCATTACAAAAAAAAAGCTGCTTTAAATTTTTTATACATATAGGTTCTTTTCCTTTTTCTTTGCTCTCTTTGGGATATAGACCTAGAAGCGGTATTACTGGATCAAAGGATATGCACAGTTTTATAGTCCTTTGGGCGTAGTTCCAAATTGCTTTCTAGAATAGTTGTATTAGTTCACAACTCCACTAACAATCTATTATCATCCTTATTTGTGAATCAGTTTTTATTGGAGGCATTCTAACTGCAAATAAGTTAATAGTAATTGACCTACCCATTTTTCTAAAGAAATTCACTATATGTCTTCCTTTCCTGAGAGGAATTAACAATTTCTCTTTAATATCCCCTGTTACTAACCCTCTCCTTGTTTTGAGAGATGATTATTCACTTCAATTCCAGCAATACATTGATTAAACATATCCTATATATAGCCCACATCTGGGCTCTGGGGAATTCACATAATTTGTAAACCATATAGGGTATTTTCTCATGAAGATGAGTAAAGAGGCAACAAACTTCCTGAAGCTTGCCATAGAAATGGGCATTAGGAAATCCTTATTCTGCCCTTTCACCACCTTTTCATTTGTTTGATCTTCTTCTTTTGTGTCTATCCTCAAAAAAATAATACTTTTAACTCTCCTACCCTTATCCTTTCAGTCCTTTTCTAAGGAAGCTATCCATCAATTTCCAGTCATCTGTCCTAACCTGTAAACAATTGAGTAATGTAGTGGACAGACCACCTGAATCAGGAAAACTCTTCCTGCGGACCTCAACAGAGATCTGGGGCCATCTGAGAAGGAAAAACAAACTTCTAGATTGAGGGGCAGAGGGGAAGGAATAGAATCTAGTGTCTTCTCACTTTGCATTCTGGCTTTATTTTCCTACTAATAGCTTTCCATGATGTGGTAAGGCAGAGATTGTTCCTGAAATAGCCTGATATTGGGGTGATGGAGGGGTGCTACCATCATAGCCAACCTAATGGTAGTTGGAGGTAGAAAAGATTAGATTTTGGAGATAAAAGGAAGTGGATCGGTTTCACTCTATTCCATTTGAGCTTCAATGAAAGAAACTTTGCAGTCATAGAACATAGCTGTCATCTCTGGCAGCTTAATTTTATTGCTTTAAAACTTTATGGTTAGTATAATCTGTGGGCTGAATCATGCTATAAATACATATGGTCAAAAACATAAAATATCTAATAATAACCAGCATGTCCTGTGCTGACCCAAGGGTCTGCATCTGCTTAATAGGTGACTTTTCCCTGCCCTTGCATTTTAGTCCTAATGGACTCAAGTAAATCGGGGGTAAAATTGCTGAAGTGTCTCAAATGTAAATGAGAAAAAACAGTAAAAATCAATTATTGTCCATATTTGGGCCATTCAGAGTCTAGGTGTGTGAATTAAAGCAGCCTCTCGCTAGCATGTACATTTCTAAAGGCAATGAGCAGAAAGCTGTTCTTCATCCCATTTCAGGAAAGTCCATCATGCTGCTGTCCACTTCCCTTTTTATTACTCCTTAGGAGAAGGCTCTTGATTGGAATGATGGGACAACTCAGCCAGCTTATCACTCATTTTATTTTATTTTTTACAAATGCCATAAAGATGAACCTATTATTGAAAAACCTACATTAAGTTTAATGTAGTCAGTTTTTTAAAAAATGGTACCTATCTCCTTTACTTTCATCTCTGTGTCGCAGTCCCTTGGGGAAAGAGGCCATGAAAAACAAACCAAAGCAAAACAGCACCAAAGGTTTCCCTTAATAATGTCAGTGTGAGTAGGGTATCCAGGAAGTGTGAAAATCAGGGTATTTGAGACTGTACTCAAAGGCACAAGGTTCTCTGTTTCTAAGTCTTGGCCAGTGTTATATGTCAATCCATCAGATTTGCATTTTCTGGAAAAAAGGATTAAAAAAAAATTCTAATACCTTCCTGATATGAAAGTTCTTCCCCACCCACATACCTTTAACAGCAGTCACTTCCTAAGGGCACATTATTGCCAGGGATTGGAGAACAACAATCTCCCCAAACTGAACATTGTGGGTGATGTAAATGAAGTGGAAGGGTGTGGGGTGACTGCAAGAAGGCTGCCACATTATGCCAGAAGTGACTTGTCTAAAAAGTTTCGATAAACGACATCTCTAGGGCAGATGTGCCTGAAAAAGGAGATGGCAGAAGGAAGACTAACAGAGGAGCTGCCCAGATGTGGGACCCACCATTTAATGAAAACCCAGAAGAAAGGCTTTCAGGGGTCAGATAGATATTCTGTAGAAGACTTCTGCACTCTTCCTGCACAAACATCACCCTGGAAGTTACATGGGTTCCATCAGGTTCTGATGACTCCAAGATGAAGATGGTGGTCCCTTGCTCAGGCTTACTGGGTGGCAAGGCTGCAGTGGGAATCTCTCTCTGGTCACTGATCTGCCTTCTTGCCTCTCCTTGTTCTCAGAGTTGACTGTTAGGAGAAAGAACCTACAAAGAACACGAAAGAGATTATTTTTACTAATCTTAAAATCAAGTTGTGATCATCCTGATGTAGTCAGGGAACAAACATCCAAGGGCTGGTTGGCCATTCAGTGGGATATCCCAGATCTTTGATTTTCTCCAATGCCACTTGAATTGTTTATGTTTTAGCTACTATTTTATTATTTAGCCACCAAGAGGGGCCACCAAAGAAAGGAAAGGGGACGTAGTGGGATGAGAAGCTGCCCAATTATGAGATAGCTCACTTGAAACCTGTTGGAGGTTCAAAGTACACCAACCATGAAAGTTTCCAATTGCCCATCAATTAAGTTTCTCCATGCTCTCCCTGTCCAACATGCTGATAGATAATCAATGGAGTCTCAGCAGCCCTGTTCTCTGCTGAGTTAATCAGAGGCTCAAGGTGGATTATATTTATAAACAGTGGAGTAGCAAGAACAAATCCCTATTTTTTATTTAGAGTGTCATGTTTCATCCATTAGCATTACCACAGCAGAGAAATTGAAAAACTATTTAGGGAAAAACCAAATCTGATGGAAATTCACAGAGACAACTTCCTGACTTCAAAAATTATCAGCTTCTCCATAGATGTAGGTGAATTAATTTGAATCAAACAACTGACAGCCTTGCTTAAATTCACCAAAAGAATCCCATTGACTTTCCCCAGAGATGATGTGTGAGTTCAGGCCTGGTGCTGATTTGCCTTTTGGGGCTGTTTTTTGTGCAGTCACACACTATAGGACACCAGCTCTGCCTTCGGCAGGGCTGAGTTACCCGGATGCTGGGTGCATCCAAAGCTTTTCCCACATTGACTCTTTTCATCCTAGCCTGGATTTAAGTACTGTTACCTTCTCCAAATCCTTCCCTTTATGGATGGGTTATCTGTGGCCCTCAGAAACAACATGCCCAGGATCAGTGAGGTAGGACGTGTGAGAGCTGGGACGTGACTCCATTCTCGGCGCATCTGATGTTGACTCACACCATCCATTTCCTTCCTTTTGCCATATTTGATGCTGATTACTGACCAGATGAGCAGAAAATGGTTCAGTGATTAGAGTTCTGGATCTAGAACCAGGAATATTCTTCTTCCCGATTTGAAATCTGGCTTCACACACTTGCTAGCTTTCCCCTATTTGCCTCAGGTTGCTCAGCTGTAAAATGAACAGGAGAAGAAAATGGTAAACGATTCAAGAATTTCTGCCAAGAAAACCCCAAATGGAGTCATGTAGCATTAAGCACGACTGAAAAACAAGTGCGCCTGAGAAAGTGGGTCCCACTGTCTCACGCTTGTAAGCCCTTTCTCCTCTTCTTCTTCCCTGGTTGGTGCAAACATGGGTACATCCTGTCCCTTCAAAGTCCTCACTGACTTTTCCCATAAAATACTTTACCTGGGCCAGGCTGGTGCTTCTTCCTTGGACACTGCTCCTGACTGACCTTTCACTGTTGGTCTTTGTGTTGCAGGGGTCACGCCTTCCCAGAAGGACGTGGCTTTGACCTGAGATGGAGGAAAAGGCTTGGTGGGGCTCAGTACCTCCTAGAGCTTGGGTTTGCAAGGTTGCCACACATCGCGTGTGCATAATCCATCCTTTGGTATGGCACTTCTCTTCATCGAAGTGACCTGTGGGCTCCAGATATTGAAATGATAGCTCCTGTACCTGTCCTTGGGGGATTGTTTGGCTCCCATTTTCTTCCCCTCTTTCCTGTCATTGATTTGTAGGAAAACCCGGTCTATTGGGGATTGGAGAAGGCTGATCTGCTGAAGGAGATGAAAAAAAGTGAGCACTTCACAGAGTCACTGCTCTTAATGTCCTTCTGGCTGCCTTGGGATCATACCTGAGTTTTCCATCTGTCCCAGCACTACAATGGTGAACTAAACAGATGTGAGGGAGCAGGTGTAATAGGAGAGTATTGAACACATAATAGGTATTAATGAAGTGCTTGCAAATGGCTTAACTTCCCTAGAGCCTCTCCACCTTATCTGTGTGCTTACTCTGCCTAACTTCCAGATCCACCTACTCCCACTCCATCTTACTGTTTGGAAGTTGCCCATTCCATCTATTGAGCCTGCCTTTTGGATGTGTTCTCTTGGTGCTTTCAATGGACACATGTAGTTACCTTCTTGTTAATGGGAGCCAGTCTTGTCCAACTCCTCATAACCCCTAAGCCTTAGCACACCATGCCCTACTGTTCTCCAGTACTTTTTCCCAAAGTTTGTGCAAATTCATGCTAGTTGCTTTTATGACACCATTTATCCATCTTTTGCCTTCAGTCTTTCTTAACAGTCTTTCTCAATGAATCCTATCTTCTTCTTATGTGGTCATTTTAAAAAAACGAATAATCCAATGAATAATCAGAGTGAATATTCTTTAAGTATTAATTGATTTGATCTTCATGCTGTCCAAGAAACTCTCAAAAATCCTTTCCAGCACAATTTGATTTCTTCATTTAATTCTTCAGTCTCAGCTTTTCTTATAGCCCAACTCTCACAGCCATATATTGTTACTGGAAAAAAAAAAAACAAAAAAAACAAAAACAAAACATAGTTTTGACTATACAGACTTTTGTCTGCAAGACAATGTCTTTGCTTTTTAGTATGTTGTCTGATTTGCCCTAGCTTTCCTTCCAAGGGGTAATTATCTTTTAAATATATAGATCTTGCCTCCCGGATTCTTATACAGTATTGATCTTTACAGTATTGGACTTTTACTTTTGTCGTTAGACAGACACATCAACAACAGCTGTTTCCTTTCAGTTCTATTCCAACCACTTCACTTTTTCTGGAGCTGTGTATAGTTATCCACTGTTCTTCCCCAGTAACATGCTGGACACCTTCTAACCCGAGGGACTCATCTTCTGATATCATATCTTCCACCATGACAAGGGAATGATCCACTAGGAGAATCTCCCCCATACTTAGTCCAATTGTTTGTATATAGTAAACACTTTATAAATACTGGATAATGGATTCCTAACCACTTCTCAGCCATGTTGTAAATCATGGTGGACCCTAAATTTGGCAAAAATCTTCTCCTGTGTTTTGAGAGAATTCCATTTGATAATAGACTGGATGAGAAAACCATTGGAACTGCTTCCAAGAATGAGTTTCTATGATTCTGTCCCTTGGGGTACAATAAAATCAATCTTAAATGTTGCCTTTACAAGTCAGACACTCAGACATTTTACCATTATATTAAGAGAATGTAATAGTAATTTTGGAAGGTGTAATTATGGGAATATATATTATCACTATTTTATATTTGAGGAAACTGAGGCAGATGGAGGTAAGTCTTTCTGACTCCAGGGCAACTACTCTATCCACTGGTCCACCTAGCTTCCACTAAAAGTGCTTTTCCCATAGATATATAGCTTATCAGAGGCTATTATATGGAAGAAGTACAGAACTTTTTTTTTTATTTTTATCCCTACTGGGAATAATTAAAGCAAAAGATGAAGGTTGCAAGAAAGAAGAACTTGCCTTGCTAGGAGGAAGCATCTTGCTAATTATTCATACCATCCCACTATGGAATGGTTTTCCCTATGTTATTGTGGAATGCCTTTTCCTAGAGCTCTGTGTCAAAGGGTATTTGCTTTTGTAGCTAATGCTGGAGTAGATGGCCTCCCTCTAGCCCTCTGGAGTTCAGTGAGCAGTGTTTGTGAATTTTGAAGATCTTGAAAGAAGAGAAAAAAGACATCCAGGCATTTGGCAAATCCTCTTGGGAAGAGTTATTAGAAAATATAGCCAAGTATAACCCAAGAAGAGATGGAATGGAGGGGTGATGACAAAAATCAGGGGATGAACACCAAAGGTTTCCCATAAATTCCTGGAAGTAATTAACTTTCTTTAACTTTTTTTTTTTTTTAAATTAAGAAGTTCTGCGAGACTTAAGAGTCTAGGTAGCTTTGCTTCTTCCTCTTGGGAACCAGACAACTTTGGGACTTGGAGAAAGCCACAAATGAGACCACCATTATCCAGCGGGAAGATGGCCCCTGTTTCTGTGGTGCTCCAACATGATGTTGTAGAATTCTTCACCCAATGATCTTGCTTACCTTGAATGTTTCCCCCCTTTTTTCTCTGTACCCAGAATAGTCAATGTTTGTTGTTCAAAACTCAAAGGGACACTGAGCCCTCTGCCAGTAGGCAGGAATGGCGAAAGCAAAGCAGATAGCAAGTTTAATTCTGTTTAATTCTGTGATTCTCATGAAGCATTCCACCCTGGTACTTTAAAGCTTAGATTTAATTGATTTCAAAGGATGCATAAGAGGGAAGTGACTTTCTGAGTCAGATTACTCACTCACATACACAAACACACACTCTTACATACTCACATATGTGTGCTTGCTGAATAATAATATAACATTTTAATAATATTTATGTCTCTATTTTTGATAAAGATGAACATTGACTATAAACTGCTTACTGGCTCACTTCTGAACAAGCCTAGATGCTTTTGGTACAGAGTAACACCCTTGTCCCAAGTGACTAAGTGGTTGGAAAAGGTCAAAAAGTGTCTGAATCTTTGTTTTCTGGAGGATAAAACCTTATTTTTATATTCTTTTTTCATTTCCTTTATACTCATGAAGTTTTAGTCTCATTTCTGTCTTTGTCATTTTCTGTCTGTCTCCCTCTCCCTGTTTCTGTGTGTCTGTCTGTCTTTGTGTGACTGTCTCTGTATGTCTCTCTCTCCTTTTCTCTATCTGTCTGTCTGTCTGTTTCTCTCCCGCCACCAGAAACGCACTTACACAGAAGTAGGCACCTGGCTTCCACGTAAACATCCTTGGTAATGGAGAGGAAAAGACAAAAGGCAGGACTCTGCCTTTTGGAATGGTCCCCTCTCCTTTTGGACATCTCTTGTCACATTTGAGTGTGAGCAGGGGATCGCAGAATAGACTTTGAAGAGACCACAAAGGATGGGGTGTTTGGGATAGAGAGAGAGGTAGCCATGTAGCCTGGAGGGAGGGTGATAGCAAAAGAATGCCAAGGGATGTGAGTGACATGGGCAATAGAGAGAAGAGGGGCCACCCAGAACTTCCTTCACATGTAATGTGTGTTCAGGGAAATGATTCTTGCTATTTGGTTACATGTTGAGGTCCCTCCTTTTCCTGAGCTTAGGTCTAAGCATAAAGGGAAGAGTACAAGAAGGAGGGGAGAGAGCAATCCCTGCTGCTCCCTTGCTTTCCTTGGTTTGAAGGAAAAAGACAAGTAAAGAAAAAAAATATTTTGAACCCTCCCTAATCTTTCTCTGAGAATTGACAGTGAAACACCCCATTTAATGTCATATTGGGGCTTAGCCATACCTCGGGCTGGTCACCAGAGAGCCCATCATAGCCCACCTTCAAGAATAGCGCCGGTGAGCCATGTGCTGCCTCCTGCTCTTAGCAGACTGAGTTGGCCAGGGTCAAAGTCTTAAAGGAAATGGACCAGCATTTGCTCTATAATTAATAGACCATTTAAAGTCCGTTAGAAATGAAAGGAACCTTTGGAGTGATGGAGAAGTACAGGTTATAATTATGTGCTTTCAATAAATACTTGAAAGCTTTAAAACCTTCTTCTGGAAGCCACAATCTCTGGGAAATCTTGCTTTTACACTTCCCACTCTGTTTATCATTTTACCAAGCCTCCTGTGCATCAAAGAAATGTTGCTTCCCCCCTCCCCACATCCCCAAATGGGAATGGAACTTTAAGTGTGCATTAAATCATCTCTAACTCAGAGCTGACAGGGAGAACAACATCTCACAGAGAGATAATTTAATTCTCAATATTAAGATCATACATTGTATGGACTTTAGAGCCAACATTGCTCTTCTATCTTTGTCTATAGCAAATTTAATGCTCACATTTCCATTTTTACATCCTCTGGGATATTAAATGACCTCCTTCATTCATGAAGGGACCGATTAAGAAAGGTTTCTACCATCTTGAGATAATATGGGCATAGTAGAAGATCTTTACTTATAACTTTCTGAACAAATATATACATATATGTACATATATGTATGCATATATTCACAAATATACGTAGATATATGGATCTCTATCATTTTAACTCTACATTTGACAATTAAAATCTTTCTTTGTAAAACTTAGATCTTTATCATTTTTCTGTTGGCTCAAATAGAATATTGTGAAACACACAGACACAATTTTGTCCTTGTGGAAATACAGTTAAGGTACAATGATGACAGATGCTGAAAATCCCTTCACTGAGAAACTTTTGAGCAACTTCTCTGTGAGCTTATCAAATCTATAAGTAAAGAACAAAAGTTCTTTTAATGGTTGACTTGAAGTGTAATTTCTGTTGTTTTTTTCCTATATTTGGGTGTTTGCCTTGAGAACCATTCCCACTGGCCAGCAGCTGAGCTGCTTTGTGGACAATAAGACCCACTCAGTAGATTCCTTTACAATTGTCAGTGTTTTATACATACATATAAACACGCATACATTTTTGTATATGTGTATTGTGTGCATGTATATATATGTGTGTGTGTGTGTGTGTGTGTGTGTGTGTGTATATATATATATATATATATACACACACACATAAAATCTGATTTTGAAACTGTTATATAATTTTGGAGAGCCCCATTTGCCCAAAGTCACCTTTGGTATTTTATTTTAATTAAACTGCTTAGGAAAAAGAAGTAATACGTCAGCCCAGAATGTGAATGTACCTTCTATCCTCCCATGTGGCTTCTCAGCTGAACAAAGCTGCAGTGCAATGCGAATTTGACAGAAGCTCCAAATCCATGATGTCTTTCTTCAAATGGCTCCAAATGGTTCCTGTGCTTCAAAGTAAAGTGAACACTTTGCAGACAGTTTTTTTTTTTTGTTCTTTTCTTTTCAAAAAGAATAAGTTCTATCCAGGCAGTCCAGCTCTAATGCATCATCCACTTACAGGAACAGACTTTGCACTAAAGCAAGGCTCTGCCCAGCCATTCAGCAAAATCCAGTGACTCTTGAGCCCTTTCTCCCTTTCCAACATTTTTATATATTATTTTCCTTCTCACATCCTGTGCTATAATTGTATTGTCTTTTCTGTGCTTCACACATACAGTGTTCTACCTTCTCTCTCTCTGTATCATTAGACAGACTAACCTCTATACTTGGAATATGCTCCTTCCTTTTCTCCACCTTTTGGAATCTCTGCTTTCCCTAATCACTGTAGTGCTACCTTTTCCAGGAGGCCTTCCCTGGTCCTGATGACTGGTAGCGTCCCCAGTTCCCAATTGGATCATTCAGTTGTTATGTGGTTGTTTCTAATTCTCCATGACCCCATTTGCAGTTTTCTTGGCAAATACTAAATGGTTTTCCATTTCTTCTCCAGTTCATATCTGTGTAAGAGCCAAAGTTGGCAAGAACTTGGGAAAGGTGAGACCTTTGTCTTTCTGGCTTCTCCCTTCAGGAAAGGAGACAAGCTTCAGGTTCTTTTCAGAAAAGAAACTTGAAAGGAAAACAGTACTCCTTGAAGAGGAGCTGGTACCATGATCACATCTTTATCCCCTGCTTTAGCCCATTGGAGGGTCTGATCTGGGTTTCTCTCTCTCCCTTGTGGTTGATTTGAAGGATCTCACTGCCAGTGGGAAAACAAACTCATTTTGTGTTTGTCTAGCATGTACTCATCCTATAACTACTCTGATTTTGGTTTACATATCAGGTTAAGTAAATGGACTTATTTTACTATGTGTTGTACATGGTTGTTGTTGCTCAGTCATTTCCAGTTGTATCTGACTATCTGGGATTCCACTTGAGTTTTTCTTGGTGAAGATACTATAGTGGTTGCCATTTCCTTCTCTAGTCATGTATGGTATTTTTGTATAAACTGGTATTTTGTAGCTAGAATTTCTAGAGTGCTTTAAGATGTGAAAAGAGCTTCTTAAATATTATTTCATTTCACCCTCACAAGAACCCTGAAAGATAATTTTGTTATATATATTATACATATGAAGAAAACAGGTTAAATGAGTTGCCCTGGGTCACACACCTAATAAGTATCTGAAGGCAGATTTAATCAATCAATTAATATTCATTAAGCACACATTATGTGCTAATTACTGAAAGTACAAAAAAAAGGAGGAGGGAAAGATAGTCCTTGCTTATAGCTCACAATCTAACAACACACAAACACCCATGTTCAAATAAGCTACCTACAGGATAAATAGGAAATAAGAAAGGGGAGGCGCTATAAGTAATTGTGATTGAAGAAGGCCTTCTACAGGAATGGTAGTTGGGATTTCAAAGAAGTCAGGGATATTAAGAGATGATGTTCAAGACAGAGAGAGCATTCCAGGAATTTAATTCACGACTCCAGGACCAACTCTGTTCACTCACCAGCTACCAAGGTAGAAAAATAACGAGGCCCTAGATATCATTAATAATAAGAAGAAATCTAGCATTTCCATATTTCTTTACAGTATTCAAAGTTGCTTAGTGGCATGTGTATGTATGTGTAAGAACTCATTTCTTCTGGTTTAGGACATTGCTTTCCTATTCAAGGAGAGTAATCAAGAGCCTGGCTTGAAATAGAAAATTATATATTTTATACTATTTCAGGAGAGAGATGATAGATATAATTCTATCTTAGAGGCACCCCTTTCTGAGGAAAGGAGAGTTGCTAGCCTCATGGTCCTAGTCTCTTGGTCCTGTCTTGTCAGAAATCAAAGCATCTGTTGGAGAAGGATGAGAGAAGGAAAATCTGCAGATGTTTCTTCACGAAAACCCCAAATCCTCATCTAGACAGAAAAATTTGGACACAGAATTTATATAGTGCCCTCTTTCTCTCTCTCTCTCTCTCAATCTCTCTCTTTCTGTCTCTCTCTTTCTCAATATTTGGTTGTTTATTTTCCAGTCTTTTTCTCTGTCTCTGTTTCTCTCTGTCTCTGTCTTTCTCTCTCTCTTTCTCTTCTTCATTTCTCTCTCTCTCTCTCTCTCTCTCTCTCTCTCTCAATCTCTCTCTTTCTGTCTCTCTCTTTCTCAATATTTGGTTGTTTATTTTTCAGTCTTTTTCTCTGTCTCTGTTTCTCTCTGTCTCTGTCTTTCTCTCTCTCTTTCTCTTCTTCATTTCTCTCTCTCTCTCTTTCTCTCTCTCTCTCTCACACACATACACACACACATTCACACTCTGATGATGGGAATGGGCCCCAAAAGAGAACTAGCCCCATAGTGGGAAGTAATCACTTAGAAGGACTCCAGGGAAGGTGTGTTTCTCTTGAGTAAAAGGGAAGTGCAGCCTATCCCAGATAGTGTCTGGGAAAGCCATTGGGATACTCAACCACAGCACAGATCAGCAACTGAGGCCTCTTAGTTCTGGTTGAACAAGTAAACTGTGAGGCTTGGAGAAGACAAATTACTGGCTCTGGAACACTGGCAAAACAGGCATGACTAGGTCAGGCCATTCCAGTGTAGTAAGGAAGTCACAAGCACTTGAGACCCTGGTATTTAAAGCCAGTGACCAAGCCCCCCAGCCTCCAACACAAGAACCTTAAGATAGTACCTTCTTTACCCTAGAAGCAGAGCTCAACTTTAAAAAATGAGCAACCCACCCAAAAAAAAAAAAATCTTGACCATAGAAAGATAAAATGGTGACAGGAAAGATTCAAAACACAAAATCAGAAGAGAGCAAAAATGCCCAAATTCCTACATTTGAAACCTCAAAGGGGACTATGAATTGGTTTCAAGTTCAAAAATTCCTCTGGGAAGAGCTCAAAAAATATTTTAAAAAATAAGTAAGAGAGGCAGAAAGAATTGTGAAAAGAAATAGTCATGTAGGAGAGCCAACAGCTTGGAAAAGGAAATATAAAAATTGACTGAAGAAAACAACTTCTTAAAAAAAAAAGAATTGGTCAGATAGAGAGAAAATCCACTGGAGAAAACAAGTACTTTAAAAGTACAATTTGTCAAATGGAAAAGGAAATACAAAAAGACTAAGCAAAGAAAATGATTTATTTAAAATTAGAATTGAATAAGTGGAATTGAATGACTCAACAAGACATCAAGAATGACTCAATAGAATCAAAAGAAAAAAAGAAAATGTAAAATACCTCATTGGAAAAACAACTGACCTGGAATATTGACCCAGGAAAGATAGTTTGAGAGTTATTGGATTACTTGAAAACCATGACCATAAAAACCTGGTCAGCGACATTTAAGAAATTATCAAGGAAATTTGTCCTGATATCCTTGAACTAGAGGGTTTAAAAAAAAAAAAAACAGTCATTGAAATAATTTACCAATCACCTTCTGAAAGAGATTCTGAAATGAAAAAAAAAAAAAGCAAAGGAGCTTGGAATAACCAAGAATCAACTAGCCAAACTGAGCGTAATCATTCAGGGGAGAAGATGGATATTCAATGAAATAGGTGACTTTCTAACTATACTGATGAAAAGACCAAGGCTGAAAAGAAAATTTGATCTTTAAAAACAAGACTCAAGAGAAGCATGAAAAAGGTAAACAGGGAGGAGCAAAAACAAACAAACAAAACATGTTATTATTCAATAAGATTAACTTATTTACATCCTTAAGTGGGAAAATACTTGTAACTCTTGAGAACTATATCTCTATTAGAGTAATTAGAAGTATACATAGACAGAAGGTATAGGAATAAGGTGATTTAGATGTGATGAAATTAAAAAAAAAAGGATTAAAAAAAGATTATATTGGGAGAAGAGGAAAGGCAGAGGCAGAACGGGGTAAATTATGTCTCAGGAACAGACACCATTATAATATTAAGGAAAGGAGGGAAGGAGTGAGCATTGTTTGAATCTTAGTCTCATAAAATTTGTCTCCAAGAGGGAATAACAACACTCACATGAATATAGAAATGTATCTTGTCTTATAGGGGAAAAAAAAGGAGGGGAAAGGAGAAAGAAAAAGGAAGGTGGTTGATAAAAGGGAGGGAAAAAGTAGGAAAAATGGAAAGAAAAAGGAGGGCTGGCATAAAGAAGGGCATATTTAGGGAGATGGTAGAAACAAAACAGGTAAAGAGGGACAGGATGAGAGGAGAGAGAAAAGTTTTTAAAAGGGAAAAATAAGATGGAGGCAAAAACAGTAATCACAACTTTGAATGGGATAAACTCTGATAAAATAAAATTGGATAGCAAAGTGGATCCTACAATATGTTGTTTACAAGAATACATTTGAAGTAGAAAGATACACATAGAGCAAAGATAAAAAGCTAAAGTTGATTATATTATACTTTACATGCTGATTTCAGAAAAGCCTGGAAAGCGTTATATGAACTGATGTTAAGTAAAGTGAGCAGAACCAGGAGAACCATTATGCACAGTGATAACAAGATTATGTGATAGTTAACTATGATGTACTTGACTCTTTTCAATAATGAGGTGGTTCAAGGCAATTTCAATAGGTTTAAAGTACCATCTGCATTCAGAAGAAGAAGAATGGAGACTGGATGTAGGTGAAAACATAGCATTTTTATCTTATTTGTTGCTTTTAATTGCTTGTTTTTCCCCTTGTTTTTCTCATTTTTGTTTGATTGTTTTTGTGCAGCATGACAAATATGAATATATGTTTAGAAAAATTGCCATGTTTAATCTACATTGGATTGCTTGCTACCTTATGGAGGATGGAGGGAAAGAAAGGGAGAAAAATTCATAACACAAGTTTTTGCAGAGTTGAATGTTAAATACTATATTTGCATGTATTTGGAAAAAGTACTATTAAAAAGAATATATTGTGCTTCAGCTGAAGTTAAAAAAAAAAGCAGGACTAAAAATTCTGATCTCAGACAAAGTAAAAGCAGAAATAGACCTAATGAACAGAGATAAGGAAGAAAACTACATCTTGCTAAAAAGGTACCATAAACAATGAAGTGATTTCAATAGTCAACATATATGTACCAAGTGGAATAGCATCCAAAATCTTGGAGAAGAAATTGACAGCAAAACCGTATGTGTATGGAGCCTCAACATCTCCCTTTCAGAAACAGATAACTTTAATCACAAGATAAACAAGAGCTTAAGGAGATAAATAGAATTTTAGAAAACTTAAATATGATACATTTCTGAGAAAATTGAAAGAGCATAAAAAGAAATATACCTTTTTTTAGTGGTACATAGCACCTAGGCAAAAATTGATGATATATTAGTAGATACAAAGTTCACAATCAAATGCAAAAGGGGAGAAATATTAAATCCATTCTTTTTAGATCATAATGTAAAAAATGCATGAAATAAATGGCCATGGAAAGATAGACTTAAAAATAATTGGAACCTAAGTAATATGATCCTGAAAAATGAGTCACACAACAAATCATAGAAATAATCGTTTTATCAGAGAATGACAGTAATGGGACAACATAACCAAATTAAAGAGCTGTAGCAATTCTTAGAAGAAATTTTATATTTCTAAATGCTTATATGAATAAAATAGAAAAAAAAGAGATCAATGAATTGGGCATGCAAATAAAAAATCCTAAATAAAATACCAAATTAGAAATTCTGAAAACCATAAAAAAGCTTAACAAAATTGAATGTAAAAGCAAACAAACAAAACAAACTATTATACTAATAAATTAAACTTGGAGTTTTATGGAGGAAAAAACAGAATAAAATAGATAAGCCTCTGGTTAATTTGATTTATTTATTTAAAGAGAAAAGGAATATCAAATTATCACTATCAAAAATGAAAATGGTGAATTTACCACTAAATATTGAGAAAACTAAAAGAATAAATAGGGACTATATTTCCCCACTATACGCTAATAAATCTGACAACTTAAGTGAAATGAATGACTATATACAAAAAATATAAACAGAAATGAAAATAAAATACTTAATCCCATTTTAGGAGAACAAATTGAACAAGCCAGCAGTGAATTTTCTATGAAAAAAATCTCCAGGACCAGATGGATTTACAAGTGAATTTTATCAAACTTTAAAGAACAACTAATTTCAATACTGTATAAGCTTTTTGAAAAAATAAGAGTACTACAAAATTCCTCTTGTGACACAAATGTGGTGCTGATAGCTAAATCAGGAAGAGCCAAAACAGAGAAAGAAAATTATAGACCAATTACCCTGATGAATATTGATACAAACATTTAAAATAAAATATTAGCAAATAGATTAAGACAATTTATTATGAGGATAATACACTATGACCAGGTGCAATTAATAGCCGGAATAAAGGGCTGGTTCAATATAAGAAAAACTATCAGCATAATGGACCATATCAATAACAAAACCAACAAATATCATATCATTATCTCAACAGATGCAGAAAAAGCTCTTTACAAAATACAGCACCCTTTTCTATTAAAACACATTAGAGAGCATAAGAATGAAGGGAGCATGTCTTTAAAATGATACACAGTATTTATCTAAAACTATCAACCAAAAGTATCTGCAATAGAGAGATGACAAAAATCTTCCCAATAAGTTCAAGGGTGAAATTCCACTATTAATCAACATAGAAAAAAAGTGTTAGCTTTAGCAATAAGACAAGTAATCGAAGGGATTAGAATAGATAATAAACAAATAAAAGTAGCCAATTTTTTGCAGGTGATATGATGATGTACTTTGAGAATCCTAGAAAATCAACAAAAAAGCTACTTGAAATAAATAACAACTTTAGCAAAGTTGTATGATACAAAATAAACTCACATAAATCATAGGCATTTCTACATATTACCAACAAAGTTCAACACCAAGATATAGAAAGAGAAATTCCATTCAAAATAAGTGGTAGAAAAGATTCTAGGAAGATGGCAGAGTAGGTCAAAAAACTGGAAGCTCTCCAGTTCTCTCTTATGAAATAGTGACTCACAGTGAAAATAGAGTGGTTAAAAATAAACAAGAGCAACAGCGAAGTGGCTCAGTGGATAGAGCACCAGATCTGAAGTCAGGAAGACCTGAGTTCAAATCAGGCCTCAGACACTTAATACTTCCTAGTTGTGTGACCCTGGGCAAGTCACTTAACCCCAATTGCCTCAGCAAAAATAAATAAATAAATAAAATAATAATAATAAACAAGATTATGAGAGAACAGTGGTCCTGGCATCAGGGGAGATTGGAGGAACCTCTGGTAATCGTGAATGCCAAGTTCAGCTGCACAGCTGAGATGGGGCCCTGGGCAAGAAGGAACCAGCACATATCTAGTGATCTCAGAAGCAGTGAGGCAGGGACACTGCAGGTCTGGGCACTTACTTGAGGGTGAAGCTCTTGGTTTTGGGTTCCAAGTCAGAGGGAAGAACTGAAGGAAGACATGGGGCTAGAGGCATCATCCCCGATACCCCAGAAATAGAAGTGATTACACTAACAAACACATTTAAGAAAATGATAAACAGCAGGCAAAGGAGGAAAAAATACCAACCATAGAAAGGTACTGTGAAAAGAGGGAAGACAGAAATTTCTCTTTGGAAGAGAATACTGAAATAAAAACAAAACAAAACAAAACAAAACAAAACAAAAAAACATCCCTTCCATCCCCAAATAATAGATCAAGTGCTCTTGCCCAGAAAGAATTCATAGAAGAGGTGTAAAAAAGAATTTAAAAATCATATGAGAGACTGAGGCAAAATTAAAACAACAACCATAAAAATAAACAATACAAGAAAAATAACAAATTATGCAAAAAGCAAACCCACTAGAAAAGGAGATTCTCAAGGAATCTCAAGGAAGAAAATGACTCCTTAAAAAGTGGAATCGACCAAGGGGAAGCCAGCAAAGTTATAAGGGACCAAGAAATAATAAAACAACATATAAAGAATGAAAAAATAGAAAAGATGTGAGGATTCTCATAAGAAAAACAACAGATCTAGAGAACAGATCAAGAAGAGAAAATATATGAATAATTGGATTACTTGAAAACTATGATAAAAAATGAATCTTGATACAATAATAACAGAAATAACTTTTAAAAAATTGGCCTCAAGTATTAGCATGTAAGGAAAGTGGACATGTAAAAAAATCCACTAATAATTATCTGAAAGATACTATATGAAAAATCTATATGAACATTACAGTTAAATTCTGTGACCTCCAGATGAAGGAAAAAATATTATGAGCAACAAGAAAAACAAAACAAAACAAAACAAATTCAAATACAGTGAAGCAACAATTAGAATCACTCAAGACCTAGCAGCAGTTACATTAAAAGACTGCAAGTGTTGGGACACTATATATCAAGGAGAAAAAGGGTTGTGGCCAACACATATACGCAGCAAAGTCAACCATAATTCTGAATTAAAAAAAAAAAGATTTAATTAATTACCAGATTTTCAGGATTTTGTTTCAAAACCTTCCCTAGCACTGAACTTAGAAACATTTGACATATAAGATCCAAGAAAAATGTAACATAAACATAAAAGACTAATTACAAGGAGCTCAATGAGGATAAACTGTTTATGTTTTATATATGGAAATGTAAAGCATATGTCTAAGATTGTAATTTTTAATTGGGTTTTTCAAAAGAAAGATTGGGATAGAGTTGAGTATGATGAGATTTTAACAATCTAAACCATGTAGGAAAAGGTAAAAAAGAGTAATTATGTTATATGAATGAGGTATGAGAGCAAGAAATGACACAGAGCAATTAGATGATTGAGGAGGTATGATAGTTGTGGAATCCTACTTGATAATGGATTAAAGAGGGAGAAATATATATCTAGAAGAGTACAAAATGTTTCCAAATTTATAAAGAAATGAGGGGGAGGGAATAGGATGTGGAGGTATAAAAAGCTAGGTAGATTAAAGGAAACAGGATAAAAAGGAAGTGAAGGAATGGTGGCGAGGACAAGGGAGGCATCCTTAGAGGCAGCATAGTTTAAGTGATAGACAAAATAATATTTAGAAGTAAAGCAGAGGAGTCACTAAGGACAGAAAATAAGAAATCTACACAAACATAGTAACGATCAACAATAGAATTTATTCGGAAAAAGCAAAGGTAGTAATCATTGATGTCAGACAAAGTTAAAGCTAAAATAGATTTTAAACAAAAGAGAAAAATAGGGAAACCGTGCTGTATGTCAACTATATTAATATTGTTTTATATTATTTAAAATAATTAGATAATACTAGGTTGGAATGTTGCTGTAGTATAGGGAATGATGAATTAGTGGATTTAGAAAAAAATGGGAAAGACTTGAACTTATGAAGGATAATGTTATCCACCTTCATAGAAACAGAGAATAAACAGCAGTAGTACTGTCTTATATACTGTCTTATATAGGTGTATATGAGGGTATATATGTACATATGTATATGTATATATCAGTATATATGTATGTGTATATATGTATATATATATATACACACACACACACACACACATATATATATATCTCCATAGTTAATTGTAGCCTTATTGAAGGAGATGGGAGGGGATGAAAGGGATAAAAAAAAATAAGTAAAAAGTGCACAGCAGAGAACAAAAGATTACCTATAAGGAAGCAAAAAGATGGACAGCTCAGAATATAATGTGTATTATTTTTTATATAGGCTGTTTTTTGAAATGGAAATCTATTGTCTTATATTTTGAGTTCTTTTTTATGTTCTGTAATGCACATGTCAATGTTATTTTTCTGTTTTTTTTCTTTTTTCTATTTTTTCTTTTCTTTGTTGTTCTGTTTTGTGTTCAAGTTTTTAAAAAAATAAATTTGAAAAAATTAAATAAAGTAATTGTAGATAATATAAAATATTTGGGAGTCTACCTGCCAAGACAAACTCAGGAACTATAAGACCACAACTACAAAACATTTTCACAAAAATAAAGTCAGATTTATATAATTAGGAAAAAAATATTAATTGCTTCTTTGCCGGCCAAGTTAACATAATAAAAATAAAATTGTAAATTAATTTACTTATTTAGTGCCATTCCAATCAAACTATCAAAACTTTATTTAATTCACTTATTATAGAGCTAAAATAATATTAAAATTCATATGGAAGAATAAAAGGTCAAGAATTTCAAGGAAATTAATGAAAAAAAATTCAAAGGAAGATAGCCTAACTGTACCAGATCTAAAATAATATTATAAAGCAGCAATCATCAAAACTATTTGGTATTGGCTAAAAAACAGAGCAGTGAGTCAGATACAACAGAATAAGAATATAATACTCTACTGTTTTTTTTTTTTTTTGTTGTTTTTTTTTTTGTTGTTGTTTTTTTTTTGTTGTTGTTTTTTTAAACACAAAGCCTTCTGCTTCTGGTTGAAGAACTCATTATTTGACAAAAATTGTTGGGAAAATTGGAAAATAGTATGGTAGAGGCTAATCATAGACCAACATTTCAGACAGTTTACCAAAATAAAGTAAAATGGAGACATAATTTAGACATAAAGGATGATATCAAATAAATTGGGAGAGCAAGAAATCATTTGCCTGTCAGATCTATGGAGAAGGGAAAAATTAGTGACCAAACAAGAGAATATTATGAAAATACAAAAGGAATAATTTTGATTACATTAAATTAAAAAGATTTTGCACAAGGAAAACCAATGCAACCTAGGTCAGAAGTAAAACAAAAAGCTGGGAAACAATTTTTTAACCAGTGTTTCTGATAAAGGCCTCGTTTCTTAAATACATAGAAAACTGAATTAAATTTACAAGTCATTACCCAATTGACAAATGATCAAAGTCTATGGACAATTTTCAGATGAAGAAATTAAAGCTATTGATAGTCATATGAAAAAAAAATGCTTGAAATTACTATTGATTAGAGAAATGTAAATTAAAATAGCTTTAAGATACCATCTCATTACTATCAGATTGGCTAATATGATAGAATCTTCTTGCTTAAATTTTTTTCATCCCAAGCTCAGTTATGAATGAAGTTCTCATAAAAATTAGTATGCATATCATACTGTGTAGAAAGCTTAAAACTATCTGGGCTATGAATAAGGTAAGAATTTACAACCTAATAAGAGGAAGAGATGAACACAGAAGCAAAATGGATTATTTTGATTACATTGAAATAAAAAAAAATATTTCATAGACAAATATATATATAGTCAAGATTAGAGGGAAAGTAAGAACCTGGTTGTGGGGGAGGAATTATAGCACATTTCTCTAATTAAAGTCTCTTCTCAACTATAAAGGGAATTGAGTCAAATTCTTATACATATATATATGTATAAATTACATATATGAGTATATATATACACACACACACACACACATGTCTCATTTTCAATTTTCCTGTGGATCCTAACCCTGAATAATTCAGAAAGAAAATTAAAACTAAATTATGTCTCTGGCAATAATATCAATGGTAGTCAATGAACAAGAGCCCAGAATCCTTGATAACTTTGCTGCAGCTGGGCTCATATTCATTGGGAGTTGTTTGAATTACACACTTCTCACCAGGGAAAAAGGTCAATAAAGCTGTTGGAATGGTTTTCTAGGGACTCTTATAATGATTGAAGACTCCTCTCCCTACAAGACCCATAACTGTATGCCTGCCTATAGCCATGGGTGCTATTTTTGCCTCTTTAGAATGTGATTTTCTTGAGGGCTGGGATTGTTTTATCTTTGCCTTTGTATTCTCAGAGCCTAACAATGCCTGGCACAAAAAAAATCTATCTAATAAATGCTTGTTAAATGACTCTGTGACAGACAAGCCTGCTAAGCCTATAGAAGCATAAATATTTCCCTCTATACCATACCTCTCCCACTTCCTACCTTGGGTCAATTGTTCAAATTTTCTTTATAGGTGTTCTTGAAGGCAAATGTTTAAATCTTCTGTGCCCACAAAGTGTTGAGATTAGAGGAAAGACTGGGAAATATATTCCTAATTAAAGAGAAGAACAGAGTTGTATTTGGGAAATGATTAACTGGTAATAAGGAAAGAACAGACTGATTATTAGCCCTTCAATTCTTGTCAGTCTTGAGGGATTCTTTTCAGTGGCCTAATTAAATGGAATCGGCAGCCCTCTCACATCCCCAGATGCTGCCCAGGCCTCGTGATCAGCCCAGAGGTGCTTTCTTGCCTTCCCAGCTTTAATCAAGGGGTTTGCATATGTACCACACCTCCTGTGATTAGTTTTCTGTCATGATTAGTGCCTGTAACTAAACAGTTTATAAAAATAAATGTCACCAGTAAGACAGATTGACTTTTGCAGTTTATTATCAGTCTTGGAGTTTGGCAATAAGGAAAGCCAGAAGCCCATACTCTGAAAGTCAGAGAGGCTGAGTGAGCTCTTCTCCCTCCTGCACCTCTCTGAAGCTTGTGCTAGCTTGTTGACATGGCTCTTTGCAAGATCATGTGTTTGTGGCTGTGTTTGTGGGTGTCCCTGTCATGAACAGTACCTCTTCTGAATCATTCTTTCCAGAAACCTTGATTTCCTTCTTCACCCATCTAGCTGGAAGCCTTTCCATAGTCCCTGATTCCCCTTGGTTATTGGCACTACATCCTATGAAAACACATCTGAAAGTGCATTACAGTGTATAGAGAACATCAATTCCTTTAGTAACTAGAAGCAACTAACCTTAGTGTCGTTATAATAATTAATTAAAATAAAAAGCTATCCCTTCCCCTTCCTCCCCCCACACAAATCCATAACCCTACAATCATGGAGAGAAGCTCTGCCCAGCCCCCTTCCTCCAAAGGCATTCCTCTGCCATTAATTCTGTGGTCCATGTCACCTCCCCAACTCAACAGATTGGTCATGAAGAGTGGATTTTATGGTATTTACTCCCATGTGGAGGGTTTTGTCTCAATCATGAAAAGTGGGTAGATGTGGAGTTCAACTTTGAATTTGGGTCAGGAGTACTTTCCAGTCAAGGGCAAGAACTTGCATGTCATACCCATTTCTGTTTATCTCTCTTAGAGAGTTAACATTGCTGCATACAGTGGAAGAAGAACTGATTTTGGTGCCAAACTAGCCCTAGCTTCAAATCTTTGTTGTGTTACTTCATTTCCCTGAATCTCAGTTATCCCACCTATAAAGTAGATCAACAATTTTTCTTTCTTTCTTTTTTAATCAACCACATCAGGCTGTGGTGAAGTTCCAGTGAGATGATATCTGAAAAGGACTTTGCAAATCTGAGCACGGCATGAAGCCAACTGTTATTTTTCTATCCCCATTACTAGGCAAAGAGTGGGTGCTAAAGAAAGTTTTCTTGCCTTGAATGTCATTTTCAAATATCTGAAGGTTGGTCATGACAGGTTATGATCCTCATCACCAAATAGAAGAGAAATCATGGTAGACCAGAATGAATATGAGAGACCTTAGCCTTGATAAGCTATGCCATAGCATGGAGGATCATGGGATGCTCTTGACTTTGTTGAATGCAATGTTGTGACAGAAGCAGTGGTGGTGGTAAGTAGTTAAATGTGTGCTAAAATTCCAAATAGGATTGCCATATACCTGTTTCTCTTCTATGGAATGGTCCTGATAGTGTTGACTTATTCCTTGAACCATTTGAGGTGATTTCTTAATCAATAGCATGCTAAAGATACAACACATTGAAGCAGTGCTTTTACCCTTTCATCATAAAGCCTTCAAAATGCTTTCCTGGGAAGTTCTTGTTGGAAGAAGATGTCAAGGAACTTCAAACAGGAGAGAAAGCTTCTTCTGAAGATAGACTTGGAGATCTGTCAAGGGACCTATGTGTTATTGCAAGTTCCAGCACTAATCCAATTTCTAGGACTCAATTTCTTCCTCTCTAAAGTAAGGGAGTTGGAAAAAGTCATATTTAGTATCCTTTTCAGCTCTGAATTGTATGATTCTTTGATCATGAATCCATGAAACAAAGCAGAATGCTCCTCAGGTCTGTGTGACATTTTGCTATTCTGACGGTGAGTGAGAGAAAATAGTGAAAATAGGGCCAAGTAGTCTAAGAATCACTAAGTCTTTAGAACACATGATAATGGCGGATCGGTATCCTAAATATGAAGATCATGTCTAGTGAACTCAATAAACAGGCAAATGGAACAAAAGCCCCTAAGTTTTCACTGGAGAAGTAAAGAAAGGGACTAGCAAAGCTGATCTCTCCTGCATCTGAGAGCAACAGGAGAGAGCATTTTCTGGAATATTAGTGTAATTCATATGACAATATTTATGAGCTATTCCTGCAAAAAGACCAGTATAAAGACAATTAAAGATATGCACAAACATTGCTCTAAAATAAATTCTATGAAGAACCTGGCAAGATCCTGCAAATTCAACATAAGCCCTGACCCTAGGAGATTTCAGTACAAGGATGAAAACAGGTTAGGCTTAGGGGGTAAAATAATGTTGAAAAATGTGAATAACTAATACATAATAAGAGAGGCCCAATACTTGTAGACCACAGGGCAGCCTCATATCTATACATCATGAATACTTTTTAGGAAAAAAATACACATATACATCATGGTGAACCATACTCTGCCCACTGTTTTAAGTCAGGATGCTTTGTTGTTAGAGTAAAGAGGAATATATATACCATATCACACAGAAAAGGAATGATTAAAAGCTAAGGTGAGAAAGAACAACTACAATATGACTTATTTAAATAAATTACTGATAAGAAAAATGGATTAGGACTCCAAGGAGTCGTTGACATAATAATTTCCTATAGAAGTTATTCAATATAAATCATTTTAACAGGGGATAAAATAGAGCCTCAAAATACCTTAGCAAACATTTGAGTTATTTGGTGAGTGGAGAGCTTTGGTAGCCAAGGGCAACACATACTTGATATTTAAATGCATTTGTGAAATCTTATATGGTAAAGATGACAGAATTGTCTCATAAAAGCAAAGAAAGTATGGGACACTGATGCTAACTTAAAAAATACTTGATATACTCTCCAAATGAGTCAAGTTACTCTGATACCATAATCATTTGATACTGGAGGGAGAATAACAGAGAAGAAAGATGAAAAAATCACTAAGGATCATCGAGAACTCATTTCACTATCAATGTTGGAAAAGCCACCATGATTGCACTTCATCATTGTGGTCTCATATATGTTTATAGATCAAGCAGAAATGACATCAGAGAGAAAAAGCAACAGGATTTTCCCAAGGATATATATAGCTGTGTGTGTATGTGTGTATGTGTATGTGTGTGTGTGTGTGTGTGTGTGTGTCCATAACAAAGACAGGAGGAAAAGCCTGGGGCTTCTAGTGCATTCCTGTTATGAAAAGCTCTAGCATCTCACTAATCCATATGCACTTCTACATATGCCCTTTGCTTTGATGATGAAGTGACTCCTGTGGTGATCCCATCATCCAATCAAACCGTTTCATCATTTAAATAAACTTTATATTTAGGGGGATCAACTATTGACCATGTTACCTATGCTCGTATTGGATTGGAATTGGAATAGCACAATTGTGAGGGTAATGAGGTAGTGGGGAAGAAATGACCAAAAAAATCTCATTACCTATTAACATCCAAAATAACAGTGACTTGTAGAGATCAAGAGCACATTAACTACTACCAATGTCTATGCCAATTTTCCATTATAACGTAAAATAGACAATAAATATATGTGTATATAATATATACATTATACATACAACAGGCATGCAAATGCATCACATGTTATATACATGTACATTGCATATATGGACATATATTAATGCATGTATATTTCTATATACATGCATGGAGAGGCAGACATAGCTATCCCTTTATTGCTCTCTAGATAAAGGAATTAGTAGCAAATAGTTTTTTGGTAGTTGTTTGTTAATAGGCAATATTCTAAAACCAGCCATATTTTTACCATCAATGATTGACTGTAAGTTGTACAAAATAACGCTACACTTATTGTTTAATTCTGAAAAAAAAGCTTTTGGATTAAGAGAACAAAATGTTGCCTTAAGGCCTTTCTGCCAACAAGTTATCTCTCATGAATACAATCCCATTAGACTAGATTTCCTTGAAATAATCAAGAGAACTGTTTAGGAATCTTTTGATCATTAATATCTAGTGTGGCATAAAAGAGGCAGTCATCTGTTTGTTAAAGTACTCCCTGTTGTGATAGACATGAAGTTTTCTAGAGAGGGTAAAACTTTCCAGATGCTCCAATTTACAGACAGTATTGTGCTAGTCACATCAAGCCCTAGAACAGTTAAAGACATATAACTGCTTAGAACCTGTTCTCCAATCCACAGGGAAGAAGAAAGCATGTCTATCAGACAGTTAGACAGCCAGTTTATAAATCTCATTTTGGATGTGTGCTGTATTGATATCTCATATGGACCATGAGTTAGATCTAAAGTTGAATGAGAAGAGTCAGTTTCATTGTTTTTGAAAAGTAGAAAATAAAAAAAAATTGATGCCAATTTTCTCCCAGAAAGAAAGGATGATCTCTTAAGTATTATTCTCCTGATAATGTATTTTTCTGAGTCATAGAACACACAGAACAAACATAGAGTTTGAAAAGCTAAAAATGAAATTCGGTCATTGAATGGAGTATGATGGTATCTATGAGTATGGTGGCCATAAGATCATGGTATAGTTCTTCTGCCAAGGCAAGAACGGATCAGCTTGGGAGGGGTCTTAAGCTGTTAAAAATATTAGGCATCATATTTTTTCCCAACATGGGATGAGCGGAAGTTGATGCGAGATGAAGACTGGAGGACCCAGAGAGCCTTTTCAAGCTTTTGCAAGAGAGGAGAAAGCTGAGAGAGAGAGAGAGAGAAAGAGAGAGAGAGAGAGAGAGAGAGAGAGAGAGAGAGAGAGAGAGAGAGAGAGAGAGAGAATATGGACTGTGACTTTGGCAGCTTTTCTTCTTAAGGCTGAGTGAAAGCTAATGGCTAATGGAGAAGACATCAAATAACAAGATGATGACATTAGTTTAGGTTAGGAGAACATTGGGGAAAGGAAAACAAGAGAAATGGTCACACCTGTTCTTTTGATAAGATGTGCAATTATAAGTCATTCATATATTTTATATCTGGTCTTCTAAGGACAGAATTATGATGAATGGGGTGGGAGTAGGTTTAGATCTGCTCCACCAGATTACAAAACTAATGTGGTCACCTCCAGGATTAGACAATTATAGCAAAACAAAATAAATGACCCCACTGATGTAATAAATGTCAAAGATGAGTGATGCACAGCCCAGGGAGAGCATGAAGGAGAAGTCCTGAACATCCCATTGCCTCTATTGGTATCTTCACAACATCACAAGAATTGGATTGAAATCTCTGGGGTATTGGACAGACCTTAGGAAATAGACAAGTATTACACAGGACAGACACAAATTCATTGTGATCTCCATCATTGGAAACAATATCCAAAGAGATGAATTTGTAATTCTCTTTGACTATCTGCCCAAATGTATGTTCCTGTTTTGCCTCTTTAGAACGTAATTTTCTTGAGGGCTGGGATAGTTTTATCTTTGTCTTTGTATTCTCAATGCCTAACAATGCCTGGTAGCTTCTTAATAAATGCTTGTTGAATGATTCTGTGACAGATGAGTTGTGTCTCTGTAGGATGAGCAAACTGGGGAATAGATTTCTTCTTTTTGTCACTTAATCGAAACTCTTTGAAAGAATCTAAGCCAAGAATCTGTCTCGACCTCCCATGTAACTGAGCAAAATAATGTCCTCTGCTCAGACATTGTGCAGATGCTCTCAGATTTATTGCTTTCTTTGAATTGGTAGTTAAAATAAATTATTCATAATTTAAATTTCCACCAGGTTCTCTGCAAAGCAGCTTTTGAGGACATGCTAGAGTCAGCAGGAAAGTTGGGCTATTCATTCAGAAGCAGGAACCCATACTCATATCATCGCTGCTCTTCATTAATGTTCCACTTAGTGATGAGAACAAGGCTTCACAGTTCAGCACCCCTATCACCAGTAGATCATATCATCTCAAAGAGAAGATTGCTTAAGAGAGAAAATGCCCTTTGGCAGGCTATAGGTTTTCTTCCTTTTTCTTTTTCTTTTTTTGCAAATAGGGACAATCTGCACTCCTAAAGTTGCTGCCTTTGGGAGGTTCTATGATTTATTCTGTATGAGTAAAAATGGAAATGAGGTCGATTTTTCAGTTCAGTTTGACAAGGAGAGGAGAAACCCCCCAGCTTTCTTCAAGTCAAGCTCTTCTCAGTCTAAATAGCTTGAATTAATGGTTATGCACCAAGATTTTCTATCTACATCATATATATTAATGAACACACCTACCAACATAGCTACAAACATATATAGGCAGACACACAGTTATGGGTCTTGTAAGGAGAGTGATCTTCAATCATCACAAGGGTCCCTGGGAAACCATTCAAGCAGCTTTATTGATTTTACCCTGGTTGGCAGTGTTTAACTCAAACAACTCCCAATGAACATGAGCCCAGCTGCAGAAAAGTTATCAAAGATTCTGGGCTCTTGTTCATTGACTACCACTGATACTATTGCCAGAGACACAACTTGGCTTTATCTTTCTTTCTGAATTATTCAGGGTTAGGAATCATAGTAAAGTTGCAAATGAGACTTGGAACAGATAATTCAGGGAAAAGAAAATGCTGCTTGTTGATGTATGCATGAACACCTCTCTCTTTTCTTTCCTCTAGTTCTATTTTCAAAGAAAAAAAATCATCCTGTGATTTTTAGATACAATTATATAAAATTATCATTTTAGATACACTCTGTCCGAATCAGTTCTTATTCATGCAACATTATTTCAAATACAAGCATTCTTCTACTTGGAAAAATGTCCAAATTAACATAGTTCCTATCTTCCTCTCAGCCAGAACATTGTTCTGAAGAGCCTTCCTTTAGGGGAGCTTTGGTGTCCCAAGGAAAGTTTGCGATTCCCACTGGCCTGATGGAATGGCCAGTGAGACCAAAGTGAGACCCTGCTCAAACTGATCACCTCAGCAGCAATGCATATAGTAGCACAAAGGTGAGTTCTCAGTGGAACTAAGCAGTTCCAATCAAACAACAGTGATATAGCTAATGATCCAGATTTAAAAAAAAAAAAAACAAAAAAACTTGTTACTTATTTATTAACATTCTCTTCTTGCTTTCTCCCTTTTCCCCATTCATTGAGAAATCAAAAATATGATAATGATTTTATGTATATAAAATCATGAAAAAATTTTCCTATTAGCCATTATAAAAAAGTAAATAAAAATGTTTAAAAGTGGAATAAAGGATACTTCAATCTGCACTCAGAAGCCATTACTTCCCTCTCACTGAAGGTAGATAGCATTTTTCATGATTGGCCCTTTGGAATGGTCTGGGGTCATTGTTTTGATCAAAGTAGCTAAGTCTTTCAGTTCTATCATTACTGTGTACAGTGTTCTTCTGGTTCTGCTCACTTCATTTTCCATAAGTTCATACAAATGTTCTGAGGTTTCTCTGGATTATTATTTCAGAGAGCACAAGAGTATCCCATCACAATTATAGTACACAGCTTTCCCCCAATTGATGGACATCCACTTAATTTCTAATTTTTTGCCACTACAAACAGAACTGTTATAAATATTTTGTACATATTAGTCATTTCCCTTTTTCTTTTGTCTTTGATTTCTTTGATATATAATTGTATTGTCGCTGGGCCAAATGCTAAGTATAATTTTGTAGCCCTTTAGACATAGTTCCAAATTGCTCTACAGAATGGTTGGTTCACTTCACAAATCCACACAACAGTTACTTAATGCCTTTACTTTACTATATCTCTTCAATCATTCCCTATTTCCCCTTTCTGTCATGTTATCAAATCTGATAGGCGTGAGGTGGTAGCTCAGAGTTATTTTAATTTTAATTTTTCTAATCAATAATGATTCAGAATAATTTTATATTACTACAGGTTTTGCTTTAATTTTATCTTTTGAAACCTTTTTGCATATGATTTGATCATTTACAGATTGGGAAGCGACTCAATTTTGTATATATTTGTGAAAGAAAGCCTTTATTAGAGAAACTTGCTGTAATTACCACCGCTCAATCCACAGTTTTCTCCTTTCCTTCTAATTTTGACTGCATTGTTTTTTATTTGTACAAACTTTTTTTTTATTAATTTCATGTAATCAGAATGATCCATTTTATTTTCTGTGATCCTCTCTGTCTCTTATTTGCTCACAAATTCTTCCCCTATACATAACCCAGCTAGTTCTATGCTTACCATCCAGATAATATACACACACATTCCTTTATGAGAACTTGAGTTATAGCTCCAGCTTTCAGATAGGAGTGGAGGCAGGAGTAATTTAAGCAATTTCTGGGCCTGAAAGTCCTAAAAATAGAAAGAAAAGTGTGTTCTTCTACCACCAGTTTCCACAAGGTCTCTCAAGGGAGCCCCGACTCATTGGCTCCTGATACAGGTTCTCCTCTTCCCTTTCCATGAAGACCTGAATGTTCAGTCTCATTGTCAGTCCAGCCCAGCTCCTGCCCTGGATTGCTGGCCATGCTGTAGCAGAGTACAAAGTGTCCTGGATGAGACATTCAAAAACTGGAGTTTGAGCCCAATTCTGCTACTTACCTGCTGGGATCTCCTGAGCAAATACCTTGAGCTCTCCAAGCCTCAGTTTCCTGATATGTGACAAGCAGTTGTAAAGCTTGCAGTCCCCTTCACACAGCTGAAGAAGGCAGCATGTGAGGCTTATTAGGCTACAGAGACGGAAGGAAGAAGAGTACTAGTTTTGCCTTATCAGTCTGATGTGTATTGAAATGTCATGAGCACATAAGGCCTTTCTTTCCTTGCACCTCATTGGTTCTCTGAGCCCAAGAAGCTTAGTTGTATCTATTTAGCTTCTACTCCTGGGTCAGCACAATCCCACCTCAATGAAAAAGAGGAAATTAGAAACCCAGACTGTGGCCAAGTGCAATCTAACCTCCAGGCCTCTCAAATCATAAATACAGTTTTCTTTTAAAAATTTGAAAGCTTTTAAGCTATTTGGCCAAATTTCTTAGCGTTGGGGACCGAGACAGGGTTTTGCACTGAAATCTCTCCAATCTAGGCTTTTACCATTCTTCCCTGTTCTCTCTTGGGCAGGAAATCTTTCCATTAACAAAGGAGGCTTATTTTGGAAGCAAAAACCAATACCAAGTGAGGAGGAGAGCAATGGGATATACAGTTGCCACACTCCTCCCTGACCTTATTATATTCTCCAGCTGCTTCCCTGATCTCCACCACAACATGAATGTGAAAGAAATAAGAAACTGAGCATGAGCAAGCCCACTTCTGCCAGTTTATTTTGGGCAAGCATGCATCAAGACATAGCCTGAAAGATGGGTGCACAAATGCCATCCGTTTCAGATTGCCTTCGGAGCTCTTCATCAAGATGGCTTGATTTGCTTCAGCCCCTGGCATCTGTCCTGGAGCACAGGGCAGGAGCCATGGGGAAGTGCTACCCAGCTGGGCACAGCCTTCTAGCTTGCTTTAGTAATGAAAACTAAGCAGTCCTTTCCTGGTATTTCAACCCAGGAGGCACACATTGCCTAAAGGCATTAAAGTAGCTGTGAGGGGAAGTCATGAAGGAGGATGGTGCAATTTAAATTTGAGTTTAAATGGAGAAGTAGAAGTGATCCTAAGATCTCTAGGAGCTCTGGGGTGGTGGGGTAACTCCAGGCTGCTTTGCCGGGAAGGGTACCCTGGCTACCCCAATTTCAGCTATTGGGTTCTTTCCATTCTATGGCATTGCCTTATTCTTAGGGTAGAAAACAAATGGAACAATAGAGAGACATGACAGGGAGAGTTCTGGCTTTGGACTCAGATGGCGGAGATTCCAATTCTGACATTGCCTTTCCAGCTTTATGACCTGTCCCAGCTGGTTTTACTCCAGGGGGCACTTATTTCTAGATATTGTTCTTTATGGGAAGCAATCTGATCCATCATTTAGGAAACGGGGGAATGAGACAGGAATATTTGTGAGAAAGTATGCTAAAAGTAGACAGGGGAAACTGAGAGCTTGAAATTGCACATGGCACAAAGCTGAGTGATCACACTCACACTTGAGTGTTATTCAATCATGGTTAATCATGTCCATCTCTCTGTGACCCCATTTGAGTTTTCTTGGACAAAATACTAGAGTGGTGTCTCATTTCTTTCTCCAATCCATTTAATAGATGAGGAAACTGAGACAAACAGTGTCAAGTGAATTGTCCAGGATTACAGAGTTAGGAAGTGTCTGAGGCCAGATTTGAAGTCAGGAAGATGAGTTTTTCTGCTTCCAGGATGATGCCTAGAAAAAGGCTCTGATAGAGGGATTCCCAACTTCAGCCTGGATCTCTATGGAATCTGACCTTCTGGTCCTTGGGACTGCCCTGCCTCTATGTACACCCCCTCAATAAAGCCAGATGGCTTTGCTGTCTTGTTTTGTGCTCTTGCACTGGAATTCTGGGATCTCCAACCTTAGAGATAAACTTGTATTAAGAACACAGTGAGAGGGAGTTCCTTGAAGAGGAGAATTCTTTGCTTCTGTCCTTGTATCCCCAACACCAAGAACCAAATGGCCCACAGCATGCGCTGAAGCGATGCTTATGGGGGGACGACTGAGGATCTGGGGTTCGTGATGCTTCTGGGGAGCCACAAAATGTGACTGACCCACCTATGGGCGACATTCGCTTCAGGGCTGGGAGTTTGTGTCATGGCAAAGGGAGGCCAGCTAGAGATGGATCGTCATGACAACTTGAGGTACCTCCAGGAAGTGCTGGGGCAGAAGGGAAGCTTTAGGCCTCTCAGGAATGAGAGAGCTCTGGCTAGCAGGTAAATGAGCCAATTACACTCTCTTAATCTCTGCCCAATTATGCTGAACATGTTGGGGTATGTTGTGGATCTCAGTTGATAATTGTCCTTGGGTATTTAATTTGATGGATTAAGGAAGTTTTCTGTGTCTCCCACTTGAGATTCCTTCTGAAGAGGATTTGTTATCCCAGGGATTATGACTTAGCATGCCTGGAGTGCTGATAGAGGGCTCCGAGACCAAGGTAATGACGTTGTTTGTGGCGGGAGGGTGTGGGAGTCGATCAGGGGCTGAGTGTTTTTGCATTGTTCGGGTTTGCTGAGGCTTCGGAGAAAGAAACAAAACACAAAACTGGACAAAAAACATCTCACATCCTATTTAGGAGGGACAAGAGTAGTTTGCTATGAACATCTCTGGGGGAAAGCTGGATAGAATCAGGGAAGCTTCTCCAGGGCTTGTGTCTGGTAGGGCTATATTGCATCTGAATGATTGTTTTAAGTCTGCCTTCTTGTCCATAGCACAGACTAGCAATTGCCTGATCATTTGGAGGGCAAAAGTGACTGCAAATGTCTCTCTCTGCCTTTGTCTGCCTGTCTCTCCCTCTCACGTGTCTCTAACTCTGTCTCTGAGTCTCTCCCTCTCCTTTTCAGGGACTACCATTTTGCCTGAGAGAGTTGCTAACGAGATTCCATTGGAATGCCAAGTTTAGAAACAGCAGCTCCTGCTGGAGCCTTCCAGCACAGACAGGATCTGACCCCATTATTATTATTTCAAAGGGAAAGGCTAGAGCCATCCTGGGCTCTCCTTGGTAGCCAGTGACCTGGTCATTCAAGGTACTATCATTTTCCTCCCCCATAATCTCAGAGACCTCCAGTCACTCTGGACATCTTGCTAGCCTCCTCCTGGCCCCTGGCCTTTATTCCATTCTGGTATATCCTGTTCCTAAGATCATTCCCCCTCTTACTGGATTTTTTTGGAGAAGTGCTCGATGGATGTCTTATCTCCAGACCACTTGGCTCCAGAAGAATATCACTTTATGGTCTTCTCCAGGGACCACAGGCAGCCATTCTCCTGGGCCACCTGAATTCTTCTGACTTCCAGTTGGTTTGGGTTACATTCTTTTAGGTTTTGTGTATATTTTTATATCATTCTTGTTTTCTCTCTGTCAGGTCATAAGTATCCCATAGTTCTCTAGATTTCTAACATTTGTCCTTTTATTTTATTATTATTATCATTTTTTACCCAGCCTAATATCTGACTTCATTAATGTGCTATGAGTCAAAGAAGCGGCTGCTAGGCCCGTGCCTACCTCTGTCCTCAGGGCTTCTTTTAAAACTCCGTGGGCCTGGCCTTCTGGTGCTCTCAGTCACAAGCCCCCTTCATCACCAATTCTTCATTTTCTATGAGCTGGTAGCCTTAATTAGCTCTTAAAAGGTATTTATTAAAGAGCTTTAGGGAGATGAATTTATAAAAGAACATTTCCCCTAAAATTCCCTCTATCCCACCATGGGCCCTGAAAGAACTGTGTTGGTAAGTCATGTGATCAGAGAACCCTGAGCCCCTGGTTATTACTCTTTTCCCCTTTTCCCCTCGGAGGGACATCATGAAGGTGCCCTTGGCTGAAACTCTATTGGGCTCAGAGACAGGATCTTCCCGAGATGAGAACTTCTTCCCCAAGGGTCACAAGTCACAGGTACCATCTCTGGGCTGCTACCTATTCCCCCCTCTGTCTACAAGTGTTGTCTCCATCGGCAGCCACTACCTTTGTGGGCACACTGCTGGTGCCTCTGTTCCCTTGGGTGCTGGCATTTCTGTTCTATGTCCTCCATTCACCCAGTGGCTTGGGCACACCCTTTTGGGAAAGCTTATTCAGCTAAAACCAGAACAAATCACCACAGCAACAGCAAAAGATCCCTGGACTTCTCCCTCTCTGGGAGAGAGGGCAGCCAGTATTTTCTTCATTCAGTCCTGCCACACATGAAAAAAAGAAAAAAACCAAACAAGATTGACAAGGCTCCAGTTCTCTCTTCTGTTTGCAGGTGCAGTTTGGGCTTAAGAACCATAGTCCCCTTACTTCTACCTCTGCAGTCTCCGAATAATATCTATTATCACATGAGACCAACTCAATGGCCCCAGGTCTGGAAAAAGGCAGATAAAAGCTGCAGGTGCCCTGTCGAACCCTCCAGGAGAGGCAAAATCTCTTCTGCTCCCTAAAATTATACTCACTAACCATCCTCACAAATAAGCACACATAAAACATATACTCTATGTTCTGCTTATTTATAATATAGTGAGCGTATAATTGTCATGTATACCATATATAGTATAATATACATATATTGTGCTTATGTAATATCTTTTAAATATACAAATATATTTATATGCTTGCACATATAAACATACTTACATGTACATACAAGTCTTCCTTTTTCAACTCATTGGGATTTTTTCTCCCTTTGTTTCAAGAATTTCATTCTAAAGAGCTCTTTCCCTGCCCCATCCATACTCCTGGAATTACTTTTCCAGTAACTTATTATTTAATAGATCTGGTGAACTTTTGGAAATCTGCTCTCAGCTAAATAGATTACATACCATGCTATTTGAGGTTTTTCTCTCTCTCCTTGTCACAAATTCTAATATTAAATGATCATTTCTCTGCAATGTTCCCTTCAATCCCACACTATTTTCATGCCAACTACTCCCTCAATATTGGCAAGAATGTGAACAATAAGTAGCATTTCAATGATCAACACAACCCCGGAAGAAGGAAATACATGATAAGTTAGCATAAGTTTGGGAGTTTCTAGGAGGAAGTGAAGCCCTAATTTGTCTCAGAGATGGCATATATTTAGAAGCCTTATAGGAGATAAAACCGAAAAGGATATTTGGGACCAAATCATGAATGATTTGTCAGAGTCAGAGCAATTAATTTGAGCTGATTTGGATTGTTAATAGAAGAGCAATTCAAGGGTTTCAATCAGAAACAAATTCAGGTATCTTCATGAAGGAACTTACTGACAGCTCTTTCTGTAGTGGAATAAGGGAGACTCTTGGCCAGAAAAACAATGGTGAGGGCCTTCCAGTAATAGTAAAATTATAAATTTGAAGTAGAAAGAACATCTTAGGTCATGCATGAGAAACTGAGGGCAATTCAGCAAATCACTTGCTGAAGGGGATGTAGAAACTTTGTGCAGCAGAGTCCTGATTTTATCTACTTTTTCTCCAAATCCAGTGTGATTTCCTGTATTCTACTTTCCCCCCTCTAGAATATGATGAAGGCTTTGATGATGGTGGTAGAAATTGAATGCACTGGAAGATAATGAATTGTAGGATGAGATCCAGTAGAGAAGTTCCCTTGTATTATATTCTCTCTGCATCATCTAAAAAGATGATCAGTCTCCCTTCTTCCTCTCTTCACCCCCTTCTCTTAAAGTTGAAGATTTAAAGTCCAAGTGAGATGTTCTTCACAGCTGTGATGGATTGTATTGTAGCACTATCTTCCCCTCCCATTGAAATCAGCTCCCAAGCTTCCCTTTGTTAGATCCCTTAGCCAGTGTCTGTTTCTTCTTATGTCCCACAAGCACCTCCTTTCCTTGGCTCCTGCAGAGTTCACACAAATAGTGGCTCATCCTGTTTTCATTGCCCAGCAATTCTATTAACCTCAATTGTTCCCATTTATATCATCCTCTGTCCCCATGGGAAGCCTTCCATTTATGTTAGCAATATTAGCATAATCATACACAGAGGGCTTTTCATTTTTCCATCAACTTTGCAGAGGTATTGGCTTAAGGTATTTTTTTTTTTTTTTGCCAAACTGTCCATTGTATCCTTTTAAAAAAGAGTTTAGGTAGCATAATATACATCTTTAATTTAAAAGAGGATAATCACCAGGAAAATGGCTTTCTATTTCTGTAGAACCCCTTCAATTTACTTAGCCTCAAAGAGCAGTAGGAAGTTCCTCCTACATTTACAGCCATAACATTGTTACTCTATTTAGAGGATGTGAAAAAAGCAGGACACTGAGCCAAGATTTCTCACCATCTTGCAGCCATACTTGTTAATCAGTTCTGTGATTTCACCAGTGTAAAGCACTAAAAGTGAGGGACTCCCAGCAATGCAGCTTCGAGTTGCCAGAAGGGCATTGTGGTGCACTCTTTGCCATCCTCCCCCCTTTCTTCTCTGTGTGTGCAGCTGGAAGCCAGCATTTGAGATGCATAGCTTAGCTTCAAGAGCTCAGCTTTATTGGTGATGGCTTATAGACTCATGATAATAATGCTTTGTCAGGAGTGGGACAAATGGGCATCAGACTGTAGGTTCCAGACAAGTAGAGCCCCAGGCTTTTTTTTTTTTTTTTTTAAGATGCCTATTATTCTCTTCCCTAAATGTTTTTTACCCTTCTATGCAGGGATAAACTTGTTAATAGTAAAAGGAAACATTCATGTGTGGAACCAAAATTCATTCATTTGTATAATTCACGCACCTCAAAGAAACTGCCTTTAAAATACAGACATCCCTGGGAGTTGTAAGTCAGATCAAGTTGAGCTAACAAGCATTTATACAAGGAACTGTCCTTGGTGCTGAAAATTCAAATTAATTATTAGAATTAAGATTTATATAAGACATATGTATATATATAAGTAATATATATATAATATAAAATTATATGAGAAATTTTAAAAAATGGTCCTTTCCCTCAAGGAGTTTCCACACTAATTATAGTATTCTGAGTATGCAAGGAAATTCAAAAAGGGAGGGGAGTGCTCTTTTGAGGGTATGAAGAAAGTTCCTACACTCAGCATGCAGTGTGCAGTGGCCTAAGCATTTTCTTAAAATAGAGGTTTTAGGAGGAACAAACCAGTCAGAGAAAGAGTTCAAGGGTGCTTCCAGTTTGAGGAGTCCCAGGGAAGAGAGAATTTTCAGGTAAACTGGTTTCTGTGGCATAATAGCCCAGAAAAAGAAAAAAAAAGCCCATAAAATCATGAGTGCAGCCTTGATGTTATTAATTTCTTGTTTACAATCAGATTATCAGGGGATAGTGAGATGTTCTCTGAAAGATCAAGGGAAGTTAAATTTGGATAAAGAGAATGGTAGAGGAATTGGAAAAGAGAACTAATATTTTAATGCCATCAACAGAATTTGTTTATAAATTTCATATCTAAAGATGGGCATAGTCCCTCTCCTCTCAACCAAGGAGGACAAACTCAGTTTAGGTTGTCTTTTTGTCCTTTCCAAAAAAAATTTTTTGAAGATCTAATAAAATTAATTACAGCATCTAACTCCACTCCTAAGATTGAATGGCTATACTGATCATTTGCACAGATGAACATGTTTGCATGAAGACTAGGAATAGAAAAATGGCTGAATAATTAAAAAAATGGTCAGAGGTTGGTCATTTATTCTAGTTGTCTGCTTCCATTTCTATTTCTTGGTTTCCTTTTTTCAGTGGATCATTATTCCACAAGATATATATTTACTTAAAAAAAAACCTTCAATGATTTTAGATGGTAATCATGTTTTTCTCCATTTCAAATAAGAGAACAGATGCACATTTTAGCTATCCCACCCAAATTACAGGTTACAAACCAAAAATAGTTCTCTTAATATGTATGTGTTGTCTTTTATTGTCATTTTCCCCCTATAAGTTTGTGACTGACAGTTGTTATAAATAGGTAGGTTGATTATGGGTGTCTGTTTCATTTAAACCAAAGGATTCCTATGGTTTAAGAAAAAGTAAGGGACTCCTATATGCAGATTTTTAGCAGAACTACTGACTTCTGGATCTCGAAGAGAACTCAGCATTCAATTAGTTTATCCCACCACTATCACAATTTTTTCCATAGTATCCTCTATTATTGTTCATTGAACTTAAAGACCTGGAGTGGGATGGAACCCACCATCTCCTAAGGCAGCCTATTTCCTGAATTGCACATTAGGATAGCTCAAATTGTTATTAAGATTTTCCTTATATCAGTTGAACACATTTTAACATAACTATTAGTCCTATTTTAGTTCTCAGGAAGTCTTCAAGAACAGCCATTTATTGGATGTGATATATAGAGTCAAGATGATGTCATAGCCAGAAAGCTGGTCTCAGAGTCAGTACTGAATTCTGCATCACTTCTCACACCTAGAGGCTCTGTCGCCCTAGTCAAAACATTTAATCTCACAGTTGCCCCAGCAGTTCTCTGAGGGTTTATGTTACAGGGCAGCTATGGATTTCTATTCACAGAGAGAGTTTGCCATCTCAATTGCCCATATCAGTGAAATCACACACCTGGCTTATTTATTTCTTCCTGTTGACCTTGGAGAAATCTGTCTTCCAGGGCCAAAATAAGTAAACCAATTGCTGTTTCACATATCTCAAATAGCAGAAGACTGCCACTATATCCTACAGTCCTTGCCTTTTCTTCCCAAGGTTAAACATCTGTATTCGCTTCCACCAATCCTTATATAATGTCAATTCAAGGCATTTCCTCTCCCGGTTGTCCTTCTTTGGATTTTCCAGCTCATCAATTTCCTTTCAAAATGTGATGCTCAAACTCTACTCCAGACATGGTCTTACCTTGATGTCCAGAATTTTCCTATAGATGTGGACAAGCTTCAGAGGCAGGAGCAGCATCTACTCAAGTCTAGGCATTTTGTTATTTTTTTTTCCTTTTTGGAAGGAAACATCCAAATACTGTCATTGTCCACATTTGGTTCTAAGTGTCATTTCACTTGTGATTGGAGTTTTTTTTTTTTTTTTTTTTGGTAGCATGAAGAACAAGGAAAACTAAAGCTAAGAAATTGGATGTAATTTTTCCCTATTATGTTCAAATATAAAATTGATCTTGGATCCAAATATAAAATTATCATGTATGTATTAAATGAAAATTTGGTTGACTATATAGAACGACTGAGAAACTTGAATCTGTGTCAGCTTTTTTTGGACTTTCACATATTGGAGAAGATAGCTAAGGAGGATGAAGACAGAAATATCCATCAGATCTGACAATTAAAAACATATTATAACTTTGGAGAAAATCATTTCATTTGAATTATTAGGTCACAAGCCAAACTGTGAAGCATTAAGGAGATAGTAGGAAAGAAAATGGACATATAGAGTGTAAAGCTTTTTCGTGTCAAAATTTACCTGAAAGTAGGAGGAAAGATATGGAAAACAGCTGGAGGGGATAGTAGACTATAATGAAGTTTTTTGTTTGCTTGTTTTGGGAGTAGGGACATAAGGCTTTTTGGAGACATTAGGGAAAACACCTTTGGAGATTGAAAATTCAAAAGAGAGGCACTTGAGTGAGGGGGCAACTTTCTGGAAGAAGAGAAAAGGGAAGAAAGCAAGGAAACATCTTGATTGATTGGCCTTGGCAAGGAGAAGGCACATTTTGATATCAGAAACTGGAGGAAATAATTTCATGGTATTTTGAAGGATCTATATAGTTGCTGGGACTAATGAGATCAAGCAGCTCATTGAGTGTCAGAGGATATGGTAGATTAGTTGAACTTATACTAATGCTTTTGACCTGGTGAACTGTTTAAAATAGGCTCGTGTGAGGCTGTATCTATAGCAAGGCAATTGAACGTTAGAAAAAATAAGCTGGTTTGGCCAGTTCTAACTTCTCTCCATGTAGATTTACATGTGCCATGAGTCCCAAACATGGCAGAAGACTGGAGCCTAGAGCTCTAGAATCCTTCTGGCTAAAAGCTCTGGCTTTGAACTTGCCTCCTAAATGTGAGCTAAGGCCCTGGGGTAAACTCCTTTAGTTCCTTGCCCCTCCAAGGGGCTTCCCTGGAAATACACTTCTGAAAGTGACTTCCAGCATTAGGTCCAGCACCCTATGACCAAAACAGGTACGTGCTTCCCTATGTCGTCTTCTTACCCAGATATTCTTCTCTATGAACAAGTTTTTCCAATTGGCTGCTTATGATGTGCTGGGGCTTTGCCATGCATGAGAAAGAATTCCTCAGCATCCAGCCCTGTGTCAATCAGGGGGCCAGGTTTCACAGAACATAATGGGATGTGTTGATTGAATGCTTCAAAAAAGTAAAGGCAAAAGACTGGATTGTCAAGATCAAAAACCCAAGAAAGAATATTATCTTCTTAAGGCTCTTTATTTGTTTGCTTAATTCAAATGTCAATATTTATTTATTTTAAAAAATTAATATTTTTTATTAAAACTTTTTAATTTTCAAAAGATATGCTTTGAGTTGAAATCTAATGAACTGAGATGAGGGTAGTGCTGTTGTGCCCTAAACCAAAGAGGTTTGAGTTCTAGATTTCCTTTTAAAAGAAAATATATTTATTAGGAAAAAAATTAAATAAGTGAATGAAGGGATACCATTCTTATTTTATAATAATATTTTAATTTTCCTCCATTATAGGCTAAAACAATTTTTAATTTTTTAAAATGTTTTGAATTAAAAATTCTATCATTCCATTCTTCCCCACTTCCTGAGATGACTATCTATCTGTTATAGATTATTTGGACAGTATTTATTCTTTCTCTGGAGGCAGATAACATGTTTCTTTATGAGTTCTTTGGGATGTTATTGGATCATTATAGTGCTGAGAATAGTTAAGTCATTCCCAGGATGCTATTGTACATATTATACAATATTGATATACACAATGTTGTGTATAAGTTCCTCTGGTTCTGCACATTTCACTTCATGCTAGTTCATGTATGTCTTTCTAGATTTTTCTTAAATCATCCTGTGTGTCATTCCTTATAACACAATAATACTCCCTCAAAGTCATACACAACTTGGTCAGCTCCCAATTGATAGGCGTGCCCTCAATTTTCAATTTTAGCCACTACAAAAAGATCTGCTATAAATATTTTTGGAGCAGTAAGTCCTCCCCACTTCCCTTTTTTGATGAACTTGGGATATAGACATAGTAGTGAGATTGCTGGATCAAAGGGTATGCACAGTTGTATAGCCTTTTGGACATAGTTCCAAAAACTCTAGAATGGCTGGAGAGTTCACCTATGGTGAATTAGTGTCTCAATTTTCATATATCTCCCCCGACATTGTCATCCTTTTTAAAAACCATATTAGCCTATTTGATTGGTATCAGGTGGTATATCAGAGTTGTTTAAATATGCATTTATCTAATCCATAATGATTTAAAACATATTTTGTGATTCTGGATAGTTTTGATTTCTTTCTTTGGAAATTGTCTGTATCCTTTGGCTATTTATCAACTGGAAAGTTGATTCTTATCTTATTCTTATAAATTTGACTCAGTTCTCCATGTATTTGGGAAATGAGACCTTTATTAGAGATACTTATTACAATCTTTCCTCTCCCTCCCCTCAGTTCTCTGCTTTTCTTTTAATTTTGGTTTAAATGACTGAATTTTAAATTTTAAATAATCAAAATTATCAATTTTATATTTTGTGATGTTCTCTATTTCTTGTTTGGTCCTAAATTCAAGGGCTGACATTCTTCTGCTCCCTACTATTAGAATGTTTGAAGTAGGGCAATGAAGAATTGTTATAGTTCCATGTAACAATCTAGGCATCTCACCACGATAGAATCAATTCGATTTATAAATTAGTGAGAGAAGAATCTATTTAAAATATTATGTCTAGTATTTATTTTTCACTGCCTTTGTGGGCCCAGACCAAGAATTAGAAGCCCTGAGGTTCACTTCTGGATTCATCACTTTTTAGTTATGGGAGACAATAGTAAAAATGATGATCTGTGATTACCTTTTGACTAGCCAAAGGCTTCAAAGAGATCGTGTGTGCATTTTGTAACTTTCATATATTCCATAAACAAAAAGGTGTCCTTTTTTGTGTGACTAAATTGTGTAATATGCACAAGATACTGATTGATGCACAGCAACTTGAGTCAAAATCCAACTCAGTATTTGTTTCTTCAGCACCTTTCATCTCTCTGCTTAATAAAACATGACACTTTTGGTCACCAATTAACTTACTTGATTTTACACCCACAAGGTGGGCTCCTTTACACTTCATTTTCCTCACACACACACAGAGTGTCATTATTCAATGAGCCATTTGCATGTCTAATAGAGCTCATATTTCTCAGAAGAAGTGTGGTTTTCCAGCATAAAACAGAAAGTGCAAACTTGGTTTGTAATTCTCAATTCAGATTTTGGAGCAGAAGTTTCTCCAAGTCCTTAGACTAGCATTTTGACCTTCCTGGCCTCAATTTCTCCATCTGTAAAGTGAAGAAGTTGAACTTCATATTCCCCAGGGCCCTAATCTATGATTCCAAGATGTTATCTTAGTAGTGATCCATATTTTTTTTCCTGAATGTTGTTCAAATTCTGATTTTTTTCATGCAAATAAGCCATTTTCTTTCATGAGCTGAATAGAAATCCCTGCTAACCCATCTGTTTCAGCTGTACCAGCTTGCATCTTAATGAGGCATTATTATTTACTGTCCTTGTTCCTGCACATTTTCCATTGTTTGTCCTGTCTTAGTAATGCTGCTATGAAAGGATCAGAATTAACTTTGACTTTTTGTGTGGAATTGAACTAGATCTTGGCAAGAAATACCAACAGTGGTACCCAGGAGACTAAGTTGAGACCAGAGAAGAGGGAGATGGGAGGGCTCTCTTGGCTCTCAGGCTATCTTTCCTTTGTGCTTTGGACAAGTCCTTAATTTACATGCAGCTATATGTTCTCCATTTACCATGATAAGCCAGCTTGATTAAGGGAATAGAGACTTTTCAAAACAACCTTGGTTCTCATGAAGGCAACATTGTCATTTTTGGATCCCTACGATGGCACTAATTGAACAGACCCAGAAAAGTACTAGCAGATCCTTGTATTTGCTTAGAGTATTGAAATCTCAGTTCCCTGGAAGCCTGAAGAATATTTTTTTTCTGTTTGGATGTTGCCATGAAAAAAGCATCTTCTTAAATTGTCAGTACAGCAAAGTGATATGAATGAGCAAGTAAATCTCTGGAAGATATCCAGAGGGATCCGGGCTTGGCCCTATGCTGTAGAGCATTATTTGCCATGACTTCAGTGGCGACACAGAGACTATTCACACAAGTTCACAAATAGCCCGGAGTTAGCATGGCCAATAAACTGCATAACAAAATGAAGAGCCACAAAATTCTTGACTGACTAGAGCAATAGACTGAGCTGAATAACAACATTCAACAGAAATAAATGTCGTATCCAGAACTTAGATTCACAAAATAAACTTCACAACTAAAAATATGGCATAGGCCTAATTCTCCAGCAGTTTGGTCTAAAAAAAATGTTCTGGAAGATATGATAATTGATTTGGAGGACTTGAAATATTACCAAGCCAAAATAGGATTTGATTTCTTCTGTGGTCCTAGGAAACATAAGTAGGAGAAGTGGAAGGGCATTGGAAAAGAGGCCAACTGATGCTTGAAGTAAGGAAAGCATGTTCACAATTAGACTACCCAAGAATAGTGTGGAATGACTTGAGAAGTCATGGCTTTCTTTTCCTGAATGTGTCAAAGAGGGACTTATTGGGGAAGAAAAATATGGATTAGTCTCCGTGGCTGTGGGTGTTATTTCCTCTTCTGCAATTTTGTGATATAATAAGCAAGATGAAACTTAACTAGAATTAAAAAAAAGTCTTATGCTTCAAAATTCAGTGATGCAATTATAAAACAGGATGGGTTCATCTAGAAAAGACCTGGGGGTTTAATGGATGGAAAGCCTAATATGGTTAGTTCTTTGAAATATCAATAAGGCAAATAATGATATGAAGCTTTATTTAGAAGGGGAATACCTTCCAGGACAAACCATGAGAGAACCATTTCATTCTGTCCTGGTGAAAACTCATCTCCAAACCACATATTGAATTGGAATTTTATTTTTTTATTTTAAAAGGGCACTTTTAAGTGGAAGAATAATATGAAGGGAACAGCCAAGATATTGAAGGGCCTCAAGTTCATGACATGTGAATTAGTTGAAAGAAATAGGGATTTTTAGTGTGGAGAAGGTGACAAGACTGGGGTAAGTTAAAGCAGTCATTGTTTTCAAGCATTTAAAGAACTGTCCCATACAAAAGGAATTAGACATATGTTCCTTGGCCTCCAGAAACAGAACCTGGAACAATGGGGGCATGTTGAAGAAAAGCATTTAAATTTAAGAAAAAAAAATCCTAAGAAGTCGAATAATGCAAAAGAAGAATTGGCTTGTTCTGTAAATGGTAGAGCAGAATTCCAGAGCTGGCAGGCCCTTCTGAGGTCAAGCACATTGCTTTTTTATAGAGGAGTTAAATGCTTACTAAAGGCATTGGGTGACTTCTCCATTGTAACAGAGACAATGATTAGAATAGGATTTGAATTGGAGTCCTCTGGAGTGAAGTCACTGGAGTTTACTGAGTAAGAGGAAATCTTGTCTGAAGGTAAACAAAATATGCATGTGAATTTGCAGCAATCATCATGTATGATATATATAATATAATATTAATATAATAATATAATAACTCCTGTATCCCAAGTCTCTAAAGAAAATCTCCTTTGTCTACAAGCCCCACTCTCCTGGCTGTGCAGCCAGACTGGAACCTTCAGAGCAGTTTTCCTTGAGGTAGCATCCCTCTGTGACCTGCCCCTCAAACTTTACTTAGATTTTCTCATCTTATAACAGTTCAGAGGAGAATTCAGCACACTTATTAGTAATGATGGCCATGTCTGATGGGGCAGAGGATGCATAAATAAGACTGTGTTCAGCATGAGAAAATGATGGCTTTTAGAGCTTGCAAGCCAGCCACGGCCGGCATTTCTAGATGTGGTGTTTCCAGTTTTTAAATTTGGTGTCTTCTGCAGGAATCAGTTGTGGCCCTGCCTACTAAATCATCAGCCAGTTTATTTTTCTGAACACTTGAGAGAACCAAGAGATTCTTTTGTTATAGCCACGTTGCAACCCTGTGACCGGGGGAATGGCTTTTCTGCTAATTGGCACGAATGCTTACTTTCCTGCTAGTAAGTCAGTGCTGCTCACAATTCCTCTCCGATAATATGGCCAAGAGAGCCACACTTTCATCTATTAATGCCATCTCTTGTGTGCCTGAAAAATTTGCCAGAACTGATTAGAGCAGATATTAAATGATAATTGGACATTTAGTGCTCGTCAAACAGAAAGTGACAGATGGGGCACTAATTAAATTATAGTTCTGACATTATTCACAATGGTTTATGAATCTTCAGTGCTGACCTTCATGCATCTCTTCTTCCCATTTGGGTAGAAGGAGGGAGGGAAGAGGTGCAAGGTTGATGAGAAAGAAGAAAAACTACTCCTTAAAACATCAAGAAAAATAAGCAAATATTAAAATGCTCATTTTAAAAACCAGTCCATCAAAACCTCACATTGATCTGTGGCAAAGGGATTAGATAGTCAAGAAACAACTCCCAATATATGGTTAATGGTAGGGGAAGAAGAGATCATGTTCATCTGAGGCATCTACAAAGACAGATAATGGGTAACCTTCTATCTGGGAAAAGGGTTAAGGACCTTTTTCTCATTTGAATAAAAAAATACCATCTGATTTCAGAAATGAGGACACTGCCTTTTATTAAAGTCTTTTTTGCTTGTTAACTCAAGCTTGCATTACCAGCTATCTTCACCAGCTAAATGAAGAAGCTTTTCTGAGAAGGGGGTAAAGAAAGAAAGAAAAAGAATCCAAATAGCTAAGCCATGGTTGCTGAACCAGAACAGCATTTGCTTTTTCAATTAAAAGGAAAAACACAGTGTTGATTACTTTCTAAGTTTAATTTCCACAAATTTGCTGCTGTTTTAATTTCTGTCCAAAAGAAGAACAAGAAAAGTTTGAAAGACAGATCCCTATCTATCCTCAAGTGTTGATAATGGGCCCTTTACAACTTCTACTATATATAACAGTGATCATTTCATACGAAAGATATAATGTGACAACAATACCAGTTAACCATCGTTCCCTTGGCACCTTCCCTACAGTAGGCATGCATGCTTTTTATTATTTTCCAAAAGACTAAATCCACACTCCTTGATTTCCTCAGAATTTTGAGTGTTGAAGGAGCTTACTTGGTTTATAAGGCACATGTCTGATTGGGTCCCCATCTTCTGTTCTAGTGAAAACAGAATTCTGATATGTTCATGACTTTAATTGGATAGTAGGGGAAGACTTTCATTGGTTAATACTTGGCTATACAACTATTTAAGTCTTTTGCAGTCCTATATGTTCATGTTTCTTATTGAAAGCTCAATCGCTAAAATCATGGCGTTAAGATTTTTTTGGTGTGTTTGTAAGTCATAGTTCGAAAAGTATGTTTTTCCTGTTGAAAAATTTTCCAGAGTATTCCTCCATTAAACTGGCATGGAATGCAAATCAGTAACAGAGAACTTTACAGGATTTAGTCTTTTTTTGTCTTTTTCATTTATTTTGACTTGTGAATCCATTCACCATATTTTAACATGAGTTGTCAGTGTGATTGGGAATACAAAACCCTATCTCACCAGATAAAACATTGTAAAAATCACAGCCCTTTCAAAGAATCCAGTTCAGCAAAATTATTTAAATGAAGAATTAGGAGAGGTCTTTGACTTCAACTGATTCAGATCCCCATGCACTTTGGGAATCTCCTTTCCACAATGCCTAAATTATGGCCAGCCAGCTGGAACATTTTTAGAGACAGAAAGCTCTATATTTCGTTGAGTCAGTTCATCTAATTTTTTTTGTAGTGATTTTTGGTGAATGTGCTACTTTATATTGAGCTTATCTATTTCCTTGAACTTTCCATATGTTGATTATACTTTGACTGTCTGGAATATATAGCACCAATGTGCTCTTTTAAATAAGAATGATTTTGTAGGAACTTAAAACAGGAGCTTTTAGGAACCTTAGGGTTTATATAATCTAACTTCCCCTCACCATTTTACCTTTAAGGACAATGACACCCACAGAGGTTGACTCATCTCAAGTGCTAACTCCTATTGGACTCTTTTCCTGATCCATTAGTGGGCAACATTTTCTGTGAGAGTAAATTTCTATTTATTTATCATCTTATACATCCCTCCCTCAATAAGGTGACCTTTAAAAAGAGATTTTTTTGATTTTGTTTTTTATGTCTCTAGTGCCTAAAACTGCATCTTGTACTAAGATAGTTCTTAAGTAATTGGTGAACTGAAGTACAAAATCTTGCAGCAGAAACGTGACTTCCATTGCAAAAGATTAAGAAAAAGTGAAATTCTATGAATGCTTTTATGAGAACCTTACAATCAAATCAGTAGGAGCTAGCCACAAGCAAGGATTATGAAAAATATGGGGGAATATATCTCAAGGTTACAAAAGGAAAGATTTTATTATCCCTGTATATATATATATATATATATATATATATATATATGTATATATATATATATATATATATATATATATATATATATGAAGAATGACAATAATGGCATAGTGCCTACTACATTCTAGCCCCTGTCCTTCACAAACATTTTATTGATTCTCACAATAACCTCAGAACCTGGGTGCTAACATTATCTCAATTTTACAAGTGATGAAACTGAGGCAGGCAGAGAATAAATCACTTGCCTGACACCTGCAGTTGGATTTGAACCCAGGTTTTCCCTATTCCCTGCTCTATCCCCTGTGCCAGCTAGCTTTTGTCATAGTCTCTACATTTCTTAGTGGATCAAATTATTAAAATATTAAGAAATGAATTATTAACACACCAAAAACATCGATCGCATCTCAGAAAAGAAATAGCTGGTTCCTGGAATGAGCGCCATTTTTACACTCTGCTCTTAGGGTACAGTCAAATCATCAACAGGGCTGAGAAAAGCTTCTGCATCAATAGTGATAAGAATCTAAGCAGACACAATGAGAGTCCACACTGAACTGGAATATCTCCCGCCTACACGTTTATTATAACGTTAACTCTTTAAAGTGGGAAAAATACAGAAGTGCGCACACCACTTCTGATCACCATTTCTTAGGGAATCTGGATCCAGGCCTCCTTTGTGTTTCCATAGGATCACGGATTATTTTTATGGAGAGTTCTAGAAGACCATAACCCAAGAAATGACTCGGAAGAAGTAGGCATTGCACTAAAATCTTCGTATTAGAGGTCAAACATTTATTCATTTATCAAAGTACTTCAAAAAGTAATTGATAAAATCCTACATCTTCCTGTGACTCATTCTTCAGGAGCAGAAAACTTGATTATTCCCTTAAAACTTGATTTCTGAATCAATACAATTTCACCTTGCTATTTTTAAATGATATTTGCTGATTCCTAATTATCCCAATTCCCCCTGGTTTTCCATCTGTGGATATTTGTTGTTTTAATAAGAACAAAAGATGGGCAGTATTTCTAGCTCATGGTATGTCCCTAGTTTTTGTCCAGTACCAAAATTTCCAGCATTTTATTGAATAATGGGATTTAAAATTAGGATAGGATTTAGAGATCACCAAGCCCAACTCCTTCATTTGTGGCGGAGACACCTGAAGTGTGGAGCTTTGTCAAAGATGATAGGATAATTCTAAGGCTAGCCCTAGAACTTCTGATTCCCAGGTCAGAAGGTCTTTTCAGCTGGCCAAAATGCGTATTCTGTGCCCATACACATTCTCAGTAAATTATTGAATTGGACAGACTAAAGTCCAGAGCCCTGTAGCACACATTTAGTCTGAAAGAGATCTGTTAATCAACCCTATTCAGATTAGGCAGTTTAACTGGCTAAGCACACTATCCGTGAGCCCACATCTTGTCCACAAGGATGTCTGAGAGGCTCTGTCAGTTCCATCACCAAAATCCAGATTTACTTCTTCTATAGCCTCCCTTTGATCTGCCAGTTCAGTCACCCTGTAAAAAAAAGAAAGGAGATTAGTTTGTCAGGGCTTGTTCCTAGTAAAGTTATCACCCTGACTCTTCAGCCTTACCCCTTCTTTTTCTAAGTACTCACAAGCCACCTGCTTAATCCAGTCTTGAATTTGAGGGGATTAGCGTTAGCTCACCGGTAGTAGTGTCTGGAATTTTCCTTTTTGAGAATTAGTGCATTTGTCCATCTTCAGTCAACATTCTTATTTCTCAGGACTCCATCCTATTAGTGAGCCTTTTCATCCCTTTGGAAAGAAGTGAATGAACTAATTCCTGTCTTTTAAAAATTGTATCCACTATCACTCAAGTTGCCAATGTTCATGTCATCCTGGGTTCCTCTCCCCCCTTTCACATTCCCATTTTTGAGTCATATCCATTTTGTTTCTGTATGATCTTTTGCATCTGATTCCTTTTCTCTCTGCTGTGGTAACAGTAAATTAAGTTTAGGTATTCATCCTATCTCCACCATCCATGCAAATTTCTTTTCTTTCATTTTCTCTTTCTGTAATCTCTTTTCTATGCAGTTACCAAATAGTTATTTCTAAAATCAGGTCCTCCTCTCCTCAAGAAGTTCCAGTGCTCTTCTCATCTCTAATTTAAAAATATAAATACATTTGTTTGGTCTTTAAATTCCTCCATAATCTGACCCAAATACATTTCCAAATTATTCTCCCATTAGTCACACTCAAACATGGTGTAGTCTAATCAGACTGATCAACTGATATTTCTGTATAAAAATGATTCTATCTCTCTACTCCACCCCTTCACATAGGAATTATCATCCTTGTCTCAGACACTTTCCCTTAATGTGTCTGAATATTACCTTCCTTTAAGGATCATATCAAATGTATCCTATGACAAGAGCCTTTCCTCATTCCCTTCTTCACTCTTAGTGTGATCCACCCCCAGAACTCCTCTTCCATTTATTTTGGGACATCCTATTTTGAAGGAGTTTGGTGTTTTAAGCCCTGAACTGCTGAACAAAAGCCCTTGGTCATTCTGCCTTTTGAAGTCAGACCTCTTACTATTCTTCCTCTCTCCAGATCGAGGAGTCTACATTCTCATAACTACTTGTAGCTAGTCAGCAAAACTTCCAAAAGCTGCTAGGTATTTGGGCATCTAGGTAGTGCAATAGGTAGAGCACTGAGTCTGGAGTCAGAAAAACTTAACTAGTTCCTAGCTGGGTGACTTTGGGTAAGTTACTTAATGTAGTTTATTTCACTTTACCATTCCTGTAAAATGAGCTGCAAAAGAAAATGGTGAGCCACTCCAGTATCTTTGCCAAGAAAACCCCAAATGGGGTCACAGAGTTGATTGAAATGGCTGAACAATAGTTGGAATAATCTCAAATTGTAACACAATGAATGACTTATCTCATTTCCTTTCTTCCTTGATAACCTGATGGAGAGTCAAATATGAGCATATGGATAGATAGACTTCTTATGAGTTCAAAATCACAATGGCCCTTTATAAGTTGTTGTTTTGTGTTTTTTTTTTTTTTTTTTTTTTTTTGCATACTAGACTAAGTCCAAATAAAAGGTAGCATTTCAGTAGACAGTGATGGAGAGGGTGCTACACCAGGTAAATGGCATGAGTTGAAAGGAAAAAAAATTAAAAAGGGTTGAAGGGCACTGGAGGCTTCGAGAGTATTTGATATTAAATGTGATATTGAGCAACTGGTGAAGCAAGGGAGTGTGAAGAAAGAATGAAAAGATCTATTTGGACTCAGTGTGGTAGGGTTTTGAATACTAGTATCAGAGTATACCCCAAATAAATAAAATTATGTTTTCCTGAAATTGATTTATTTGTTGTAGGTAATTTCAAATAATAATTAAGTTAAAAGTCTAGTATATAAGAATCTCTTACCTGGAAAGTATTTACCAAAAACAATATGTTTGGAATATTTCCAATAATTAATTAAGAAGAAAGGGTTTGGTCCGAAATTTGACAGATAATAGTGACTTTGGAGGGATCAGCAAATGATTTTGATCCGTATCCTCAAATAATCTATTGCAATGAGAAAATATTCAATTCTATTTAATTTAATTTAAGAAATATTTATTAACTCGAGGATGGATTAATTAATCAGCTAATTAATGAATTTGAGGGATTGAACATGGCCACAGTGATGTTGATGCTAGATTCTCTGGGCTTTCAGGAGAAGGTCATTTACCAGGCTACTCATATCATAGCAAACTTTCAGACTCAATAACTCTCACAGTCAGACTCCTAAGCATGTACACATGCATACATATGTGCATGTCTTTGTATTTTGTGGGAGGAGGATGGGAAGAATGAAATACCAAATCCTGGAGGTGAAGTATCAGGCATTGTATTAGCCTTGGAGATTTTAAAAACTTGAAGTTGTGCCCTGAAGAACACTTTATACTTTAGCAAGGTATCTGAACAAGGAGCAGTTTATCAGCAGGACAAGATAAATATTGAACAGTTTAAGAAGTAATGGGGACAGGGATTCAGACAATGCACATTCTGATCATTTAAGAAAGGAGAAAGAAGTCTTTCCTGGTGGAATTGAAATGGATTTCAAGAAGAAAAGACATGAAGGGCTCTGAAAGGGAGAGACAAGAAGACAAGACATGATAAGCAAGGGGAGCTGATAAGGGATATAGGAATGCATGGGCTTGGGAGGTTTTAAGAGACCAGAGGAGCACTGTGAGCCCAACTTCAGTACTCCACAGAATGCTTCAACTGGGACTAACATGAAAAGCAAAGCAAAATAAAATGGAGGATTCTGTGGATCGGCACTGCCCTTTATTTGCCTGCATTAAAAAAAAAAAAAATCACCATGACAATGATATTCACTTAGCTCAAGGGAGGAGCAGGGGCTAAACTTGTCTTCCTCTTTTAAATTCAAGAAATCTCAACAGGCAAGATGAGAAATAATAAACAGGTTCTCAGTCAACCACAACCATTTTCTTCATGATGCTTCTTTATACAAACGACATAGTTTAAGTGCTGGACACAGTTACAGCTCTATTAGCTTGAGATTATAGTTCTCCATAGTTTACTCCTGAGATTTGGAAGATAAAAGCCACTCTGGCAGAGTAGAAAGCCCAATAAAGAAAGTGGGCAATGTTGGAATTTGAGTATATCACAGTGAAAAGGAGAAAAGAATCACAAATTTAATAACCTGAGATTTCAAAACAGTCCCAACATTGGAACACACAAGTCTACTTTTTTCCTAAAAAGAGTATTATTTAACAAGTCATTAGTAGATTGGGAAAATTCAATGAACTCACAACTCAATCCCATCCACAAAATTCCAAAAAAAGTGTGAGCATGTATTCCCAAAGTTTCCATGCTATACTATGACTTAACTGCATCAAACATTTTCACTGACTCAGCAACCAAGACTGTCTCCTCTTCCTTGTCTCTCTTCTTTTCAGAATCAGGTCAGACCTCACCTTCACCAAATACTTTCTCTCTCACCTCTTCCCCACCTCTGCAAGTGCCCTTCATTCTGAGATTACTTTTCTTATATCTCTCTTTTCTATATGCATGTATATGTATATACATATGCATGCATATATGTATACTTTAGAAATTAATCTAGTACCAGGAACATATTAGGCACTTAATAAATGCTTTTGTCTGACCAACTGTGTATTCCTGGGACTAACGTGATGGCCAATGTTTCCAGCAGTTTTCTAACACATCTTTACTGTGATCTATTCCATATCAATAAAGTACAAGCTTTGTAAGACCCCCCACTCGACTGGGAAGCTTTTAAAAAGGTCATAACATTTAAGACTTAGTGAACTTTGTCAGCAGATGATTGGTCATAAAACAATAAGGAATTTTGCTTTTTAATTGATTATGGAATGATTTTTTTTTCACTTGGCATAGGGCCATCAGGAAAGATGGGCCTCTAACATGTTGAAGAGTTTGATACCCACCCATACCAGTGGAACTTAAGATACTGGAAACGATTAAAGAAAGGACATTTAATACCCCAAATGGCTAGTCTGGATAACATTGCCATCATTTCACAGATGTGGCATCCATTGAACTTGTCTTGGGGGAATGAAGGAGAAGAAATTGTGATTTGAAAATCTTGTGGGAGTAATGAGTTGATGGCATGTTTAATAGAGCATTGGAAAGATGAAGTACTTTGTCCAATGCAAATGACTTTGGCAGTATTTTAAAATAACGAGCCCCCTCTGATCCTTGCAGAGTCAAATATTATGTTTTTAAGTACATTTAAGAGTTAGAGTACAATCATTGGACCCTTGGATAGCTACATAATTTTAATAATTATTCATAAACACACAGATTAAACATAAAAATTTCCTTTAAAAATGAAGGGGAAAACTCAGAGGGATTTGCCAAAGTCACTTTGTAGTTTAAAAAAAAATCCAATTGTCAGTGTGGTTGTGCCAGACCACAGTATGGCTCCCTAGAACCTGCCTTTGTCAGTTAGCCAGTCATTTACATAACTTTTAAAAAGTAGATCAGCATAGCACAGCAGGCCAACAGTGGCACATCATTACCCATGAGCTGCAATAAGGTCAAACAACCATACTTATTAAAGAATAATTTAGGATCTCTTGAGAAGAATAAGAATCACTGTGCTGGGATTGGCTTGGGGCCCTTAACACTTTATTTCCCTTTGTTATTCTACAATTAGCATTCTCTTAACTGTGACCTAAGATGCAGCCATTGGAGACAGTTACTGTATTAATAGCTACCCACACAACCATCCCTCTGTGCAAAACATCACATTCGGCTGACAACTTCAAGTGTTTCCCCATCAGCTCTCCATTCCAGAGATGTTCTATGGCTAATTACCTTCTAGTCTCTCTTGTTTGTTTAACTTTGATGGTCAAGAATTACACTGTGAATCAGATCCCAGAGGCCTGACATTTCTTGGATCCTTTTTCTTTCTTGCAATGTAAGTCGACGAATGGAATCATGCATTCTTAAATTGTGGTCTTTAAGAGCATGATCTAGGCAAAATCAGAAATATGAGCTGTCCTTCAGTCCATGTGATTCTTCTTCCCAGAGGGGCTGATTCCCCATCATTCTATTCCTCCCAGGAATCAGAAATGAGGGGCTACTATCATGGACTGATGGGCAACTCACTAAAGCACAAGATTTTAGGTTAAGTGAAGGATTCCCTGATCTGATAGCCCCTAATTGATCAGACAAGAGTTCCCAGGGAGAAAACAAGTAGCAATCTGATTTGATGGTTTAAAGTCAACTCCTCCACTACTATGGGCTTTACAAATTTCTATAGAGAGCTCTATTTAGCTTTTTTCCTCTTCTTTCCAGCTAGTTCTTTTGGCCGTTGGTGCAGTGGGGTGAAAGGATTCTTCCTCAATCTTCCATTGCGCTTTATTTATAACTAATGTTAACTTAGGATGCCAGAGACCATGTTCTGTGACTGAATTTATAATAAAATGGTTCTTCTAAAGGGCATTGCTTTATCTAACCCAATTCTCCTTGCTAAAAGTCACTGAATAAAATGCATTTATCAGTGATGGAAAGGGCCCTAGCACAAACCAATGACATCATTCAGTGACCTGGGGGTGACCTCCACCAGAGCTGCTCATAACTCCATATTCTCAATCCAATGTGATTTTGTGCCTTGTCGGGTCCATCCAGCAGACCCAACCCAGGTTCAGTGTCACATGATAAGAAAGACATGGGTCAGGTGGGATGCAAGAGAGCAATCTCTTTATTTGTTGGAGGGACATGATTTTTATAGAGCAAAATCACAATAGTGTATAAACAGCTGGGGAAGTTATGTTCCTTGTTCCTTCTGGCTGCACACACACTTTTAAGCCAATTTCTTGCTTTTCTCAGTCATGAGGTCTGCACATGCATTAAATTCTGAGGCTCATGGAGAGCTGGGCTTAGGTGATGAATGAGCATGTTCTCCAGGCTTCCCTGAAGTTCTGGCCTGGACTAGAATTCACACCACACCTCCACCGCTACAGGTCCTCATCCTTGCACAAAGCTTCCTTTAGAGAATAGAACATCTCTGAAACTGGCCACCTCTTTGGCCCTGTTCTTGTTGCACATCATCTTTTTTTGTCCTGTGTGCTTTTGATGACACCTTTAATAAGACATTACTATCATCATATTCTGTAGCCTGGTCGTTCTCACAATACATTTTCCAATTACTTTTGAGTGATGATTGACTTTACACAATTTTAATCAAACAAATGGCTGCCAAATTGGGGTTTGACTGATTCTAGGGGCCCTCTCCTGGAGAAGACTTACTTATGCTTTCTAAGGAGGGTGGAAAGGCTTTCTAGTAAAAAATCCCCAATATTTTCTTTTTTCTATCATTTAATGATTAATCTTACTGTTATGTAAGATTTCCCACTACTTAAGTTTGTTTACACATTGCTACAACTTCTTTAGCTAAGTAATTTGAAGGGTGTTATGATATATGATATATATGTTGGGATATATGGTCCACATCCCAAATTAAACAAGGGGGTGAGATCAGAGATTGGACCCCCCAAAAAAACAAACATTTTTCTTTCCTGAAATAGAATGATTATACTATTTCATAAAGAAAATAGGATTATGAATTTATAGCTATAAGAAACCTTAGAACTTATCCATTCTTTCTATTTTCTCCATTTTTCATGTAAGCTAATAGAGACATGGGGAAATGACTCAACCAAGAACACACAGGTAAAAAGGAACAGAGTTGAGATTCATATATCAGTCCACAAATTCCAGATAAATGAATGTATAAACTTATAAACAAATAGTCAAGCATTTCTTAAGTGCTTGGTGTGTGCCAAACGATGTGATGAATTCTAAAAATGCAAATATCAAAGTTCAAATGTCTCTACCCTCAAAGCACTTAGATTCGACTAATGAGAGCCAAAACATGTAGGACAGTAAGAGTAAAGGAAGAGAATTGCACCTAGGGGATCACTGGACTGCTGTCTCTTTCCACAGGTCACCTATGACATACTCTTTTCAAAAGTAATCGCATATTGATTTGATTACTGTATTCAAAGTAGGATGTGGAAAGTGGGGGAGTAAAGTTTGTAAGCTGGATAGTCTGAGTGGATGCTTTGATGAGATGGAAGAATGGCCTGGTCTGTCGAAGAATTAAGAATGGCCCAAGTGAGTTTGCAGCTGAGATCTAACATTTTTCATAATTCCCCCTGCCCCCTGCCATTTTTTTCTCCACTGAAAATTCTGACTAATTCTTTTCAGAGCAAAACACACAGCCAAGAATCTGTTAGATAACTTTACTCTAGTGCCTGTCATCATTGGGCAAGAGTGAAGAAGCTATATGAGTATAATATGCCTTCTTGAACACATTAAAGTGACTTTAGGGGCCAGATATGCATGGCTTTCTATGAGTGTCACTGGGCATCCTGCCAAAGCATAAATAGAAAAGATGTTCTATAACAGTAGTTCTCATACTGTGGTCCTCAGACCCTAGAGAGAGCATTAAATTATTGCAAGGGGTACCGAAAACCATATGTGCACCAAGCACTGTCATTTTGATTTTTATTTAGCTCTGACAAAATATGCAGTGTGACTTTGTATAATAAACAACCAAGTAGATTTTCTGTTTTTTAAAAGGTTTAATTGAAAAATTTTTGTTTTGACATATTGTGCAAAACCTAGTAGAGTCAGGATTATCACCCAGAAATATAATCTTCCTAAACAGTGAAGCAAAACATCTTTGAATAATGTCAACTGAATTCTTCCTATTTATCATTCGAGAAATCAGACACATATCTTGGTCTGTTTATAGGTTGCGTGTGGTTTCTTAATCCCCTATTAATATTTACTTTATTGCCATTCAGTAACATTGACTTTATTATTAAATGTGAGCTCCTTGGTCCATGTCTAACAAGTAGGCATATTGAAGAAGGAAGGGAATGATATCAATACCCAATTTCTTATAAATGAAACTGACAAGCAGAAGGAAGTTGTTGGTTAATTGAAAAAAAAAAAAAAACAAAAAAAAACAGTTCACAGGTTGTCCTTAGAAAGACAAATAATAGAAATGATGGGTTGGCTCCATTTTTTTTAATCTAAAATTAACAAGATACAAAATTTTTTGGTTACTTAGGCTTTTTGTGTTGTATTGTTTATAAAATTCCTGAAAAAGAAAGTAGGTAGCAGAGTGGATAAAGTGATCTTCATGAATTCAAATCTGGTCTCAGAGACTTACCAGAATTGTGACTCTGGACAAGTCATTTTACCCTGTTTGCCTCAGTTTCCTCATCTGCAAAATGAATTGGAGAAGGAACTGTCAAACTATTCCAGTATCTCTGCCAAAAAAAAAAAAAAAAACTAAACAGATATAACGCAAAAAAAAAAAAAAAAAAAATGACTGAACAGCTATAATGATAAGTGGCTATCAGAAATGATGACAGTAAATATATTAAAGAATATGGCTTGCAAGATAAAATAAAATAAACCCAAAGAGTTGAAATATATAGAATCCTCAGGACTAAAGTTTTTAAATTCTTTAAGAAGAAAATCAGGAAGCACTGAACAGAGCAAGCCTTGAATATTAATACACACACACACACACACACACACACACACACACACACCCCTAACTTGATTCTATCCCACTTAATTATATCCTAACAGAGAGTCAATGAGTGGTTATCATTCATTTTTAAATTAGACATTTATGTATAACTTTGAATTGTTAAAGAGGAAAGATGAAAGTAATGACATTTAGAAGAAGGAATAAAAATTAAAGTTGTGGAAAGTAATAAAAAATCAACATTACTTATTGGTAAATCATACATGGAAACATTGGGAAATTGATAAAAAAATAGATATGCATGTGTACTATCATAGTCTCCATCTAGTTTTTACTGATTGAAATCAATATCACAAAAGAGGAAACTAAAGGAACTTAGAAAGTAGGTTAGTCAATAAATGCTTGATTTGCGAAGTGATGGTATATCACAGGCAAAGGCAGTGCTTGTTTCAAATACAAAAGCATTCCTAAACACCTTCATAGGAGAATTACAGAAGCAGAATTGTAAGGGAAACAGGGAAGATAGTAGAGGTGAAAAACCTGTTTACCAAATGCTTGGAGCAATACCTGGTAGAACAATATCACTTCAAGAAATTTTACAGATGAAATTTGAATATGGATAACAGATAAAAAAGCCAGATATCTGTCAAAAATGGATAGCTATTTTCTCTATCCAAGGCAGTGAGCAAACCATATTCAGATATTACTTCAGGCTCCAATATGCTGCCTGATGAGATAGACATGACACTATAGAAAAACAAATGGAAAACACAGTCTAAGTAAGCAGACCAAGTCAACTCAGAGAAAATCTAGAGATTATAATTTGGTGGGCCTTAAGAGATCTATAGAACTGTTGTGAGGATAAAATGAGATAATAATCATAAATTACTTAGCACTATTCTTAGCACATAGTAGGCATTCAATAAATGTTTGCTCCTTTTCTCACCTGTGACTGGGAGAACTTACTTTCCTTGGGAAGCCTTATTCAGAAGGATTTGAGAGATCAATCCTAAGGGAATTTGGATTTCTAGATTCTCATTTTAAGTTAATAGAGAGCAGCAAGAATATATTTCTCTAATAGCTTAAATATCTGAACAAAAGAGATTTGAAAAGAAAAGAAAAGAAGTAATGGTAGAAAGAAGAATTGTTCTTGTATATTCATGAGTTTTGATAGCGATGAAAATAGCTACAGGATGAGAGAAAAATAGCATTTGGCACACCCAGACATTCATTTACAGGAATAAAATCCAAGAAAGGTCCAGTAATAAGAACAATGTCCCTAGATGACTAATAACAACAAACCAGTTGGTGACTAATGGGTAAATCGTCATATGCACAGTAAGAAATCTGAATCCATTCGGTAACATAGAGGTTTGGTGAGATGAAAACTGACAGGAATAAGACTCTGAAAAGACATTCAAAGGAATCAAAATAGGCAAAAAGCAATGAGGAATATGTACTATTGTATATAAATGTGCAGAATTCCAGGAAACAGACTACCAGAAAAAAGTGGGCCACACAGTTTGAAGAAGGATGGAGAAATGTGGTGGAGTTTTTTTTTTAGATGTAAACCACAGGAGGCAGAAACAGATGTGATATTGCCAAGAGGATGTTGCCTCCATTTTGCACACAGATCTTCCTGACTCCATATCAAGATAGCTGTTCACCATGCCTTTAATAAAGCTAATAAACAAAAATGCTGGCTTTTTCAATGTTTTTGAGTAGAGGAAGAGAATCGAGGTAGAAACAAATCTGTTGTCTGGAGCAGAAAGAATGATGATAACCAAAGACAATAAAAGAGGAAAGCCTTTGAACTCTTATTTTGCTCTTGTTTCTCTGGAAATAATAAACAGGACATTGCTGAAAGGAAATAATAGCCAAGAAAAATAATTAAAAAGGGAAAAGGAACATGGCTTTAATTGTTGATTGAAGTCAACATTTTTATTTATTTATTTATCTTTTGGTGCTTTAGTAAATATAGGGCCTATGTGGTAACAGTGCTACTGTCAGTGATATTTGAGAGATAGAAGAGACAGAGTCCCTTGTGATATTATGGAAGGGTGAAGATTGTTCCCACTCCTCAACAGTGGAAGACAATGGGATCTACAAGAGAATGAAATCTGTTCCCTTAAATGGATTTGAGATCTCATGGATTCCTGCTCCCTCCAATCACAGCCCTTGTTCCATAACTCTGGTTCTCCCCTAAATATATCACAGAAAGTCATCCTAATGCTCTGCTGACTTTGTCTTCCCATTTCATTGTAGGCTCCTGGTTTTCAGCCTGTTCTCTTTGGTGCTTGCCATGGGACCCATCTACCTTCTCTTACTATCCTATATTCCTTATTGTCATTTCCTTCTGTTCTTTGCTTCTGTCCTCTCACCCTTTTCTAGAGCCTTAGCTATCTGCTTGCTCACCTCATCTTCCAACTCAAAGTATTTTCTCTAAGATAACCAATAGTCTCTTCATCATTCTAATGACCTTCTATCAAAACCACATCTTAAAAAAACAATCTCTTTGCCATACTTGCTATATACTTTAATGCATTCTTCTCCTTTTGAACACGCTGCCTTTTTTAGGTTTTTGTGACTGCTCTTTTTTGATTCTCCTATGTATTTAGCCACTCCATCATCCTTATCATGTCCCTATCTTAATCAAAAGTGGTCCTTATCACATTTCCCAATATTGATATCACAATACAGAAAATAATCCTTTGAAAATAAACCATTTGCACATATATTTCTCAAGTTTCAACTTCTCTACAGCTTACCTAATTCATTCTTACTCCTTCCCTTTAAACTCCTTTACAATAGGCATTAAAGAAACATGTAACTAGCCTAAATAACTGATTTCTGAGGTCCACGGCAGACTAATTGTTAAATGCTGACTTGCATTTCTCTGGCAAGCCTTCAATCAAAAGTGTGATGAACCGGAGTCAGAATAACACCTTCTTAGAAAGGAGTGTGTATTTTCTTCATTGTTCTGTATTCACTGCATTTCTTAATTAATTTTTTCCAAGTCACAACTGATAATATTTTCAATTTGTTCAGCAAGAGGAATTCATCTGATCAGTTTCTTGGAAAATTAGAAGGAATTCAGGAGTGAAGAACTCTTGCAGTGTCTGAATGAACAATGGAAAATCATATTGCTTTAGGAATAGGCATCAAGGGAAGGAGCTGTGATTGTTAGAGTAGCCTCCATTTTTGCAACTGAATTACAGGGAAGCAAAAAAAAGTTCTTCAGAAAATGTCTGCTGTAATACTCTGGGCTGCAGAGTGGTGGGAGGTGATTCGTGCCTCAGCATGAGCAAATCAATCCCATCCCAGTCCCTCCTTGCCTCTGTTAAAACTTTCTCTCTTTCCATGCAGGTTGGTGCCATTCTCAGTCACCGGGGTCTGGAGGAAAATCCTTGTTTTTATTCATTTCCCCCTCACACTTCCTGTCCTCATCCATCCATCAATCAGTGAAATAGTCTTGCTGCTACCACTCTACCACATCTTATCCCTCTTCTTCCCTGTCTCTCACATCACTCAACCACTGGTCAGGCAGAGAACCTTTGAATTGGAAGTGACCCCAGAGGCCAGTGTATCCACTATATAACTGAAAAAGAAGCCCTAACTGAAGGAGAGGTATCCAGCCTTTATTGGAAGCCTTCCAGGGGGAATCTCTGCACTCTTGATCCCCATTGAAATTTTGGCTGGTGTCAATTGTTAGGAAGCTTTTCCTTGTATCCAGTCTGAATTATTCTCCTTTCATCAACTTCCATCCATGATATCTTATTATGTCCTTTGCAAACAAATAAACAGAGCTTAATCCTGCCTCAAGTTTCCACTCATTTCCCACCTGCTGCATTTGGCTTCTCCATCATGTCCTCAAGAAACTCCTCATTGAGAAACCTTATTTACTGTTTCTTTGTCTCTATCTCTGACATTCTTTCTGTTTCTCTGTCTCTATGTCTCTCTCTGTGTTCCTATCTCTTTCTGTCTTTCTGACCCTCTGTCTCTATCTATTTCTCTCTCTCTCTCTGTTTTTCTCTCTTTCATGTGCAGGTGTATAATGTAGATAGTAGGTATTTAAGTATGTATGTATTACTCCTGTATCCTTTTTCCATCCCGTGAAATTTCTTTGGAAATGTTTAAACAAATCCATAATTCCCTTATTTTTCCAAATTCATTACACACTATTGCCTTCACAGACCCTGTGGCTCAGTCACTCTGACCTCTGGATCCCTTACAAACATCAGTATATCTCTCAGCTGCCCTGTTCCTATTTCTCTGGGTGGGGTTCTTTCCTCACCTATACTTCTTGGAAACTTTAATTTCTCTTGAAATTTTATTTAAAGCCATCTGTCATAGAAAACCCCTAAATCTTAACTCTTAGTGCTGATATCTGGAGAAACTTATTGTATTTACTATGTATTTTTCTTTTGCCTGGCACTTGACCCAATGTTTGGCAACAGTAGTCAATCAATAGGTGCTTGTTGATTGACCAGTTGTCTCAACTTCCTTCCCTACTCTTTAATAGTCTTAGCTATGTCTTCCAGATTCCTTCTTGTTCCAGTATTTATCTGGCCAAGTCTTAAAAGTAGGAAGTAGTTCATTATAATAAGTTTTGGGAGATTCATGCTGCTAACTTGAATGCTTGTCTCAAGAAGACAACAACCTTCATTGTCATCAGATTGATCAATAGATACTTCAGTTCTACTTGGTGTAGTTTCCAATTATTATGACTACTCTTGCTTATTTCCTCTGTCCTTTACTGCTAGATGTTCCTTGTAACAGAAGAGGCAGCGAGGGGACCCATACATGGAGCCCTGATTATAGAATCAGAGCAAGTCAAATCTAGCTTTAGACATTTACTATGTATTTTTGGAAAACTCTTTTAACCAATGTTTGCCTTGATTTCCTCAACTGTAAGGTGAGAATAATAATAGCAAGAGTTATTGTGACAATCAAATAAGCTATTTGTAAAATAATTAGTTCGGCACCTAGTACCTAGTGGTTGCTATATAAATGGTAGCCATCATTAAAAGTTGTAGTGATGGTAATACTAGTAGTGATAGTATTAGTAATAGTAATTGTGGTGGTAATAATAGTAGTAGTGTGGCAGTGATACTAACAGTAGTTGTTGTGATGTTGGTAGTAGTAGTACTAGATTAGCTGTGTTTGCTATAATTTCCTTGTAAGACAAAGAACTGCTTTTTCTTCAGAGCATCTAGATCAAAGAAATATGGATGTGGATCTGAATGTGACTGTATAGTTTACCTTCAAAGAATTATAACTACTTCCTCCCTGAAATATAGGAATGAAAAGACTGCTAGCTGATTCATTCTTTCTCTTTCCCTATATCGTTGCCAAAGTCGCTTCACTTGGCAACTATTTCTTTGTGGATTGGCCAAATGACCTTGAAGACCTCTTGAAGCTGTAGCATATCCTATGGGCTCAGGACTAATGATCTTTACAAAATTGATGCTAAAATATCACGGGCAACATTTTTTTATTTAGTTTTTTAATCATCCCAGAATCAAACTGAGTGTTTTATCATCTCTCTCACTCTCTGATCCAATCAGATACTAGAAGGTCCATTACTGAATGCATTGCTGAAATCTAATTCTGTTCTGTCTAAAATAGTCACTTGATGGACTCATTTAGTTATTGTGCCCCAAAAAGAGGCACAATGAATCTGTCATGCTCTTATCATGATGATATTGTGCTGTCTTAGTGATCACTGCTTTATAGGAATAGATGCTGAACTACCTGGCTGGTAAATTGCCCACTGATTTCTCTTCCTTTTTTGTTAAATGGGGGAGGGAGCACAGGAGTGGACTTGGTTCACCAAATGAAAAATGAGAATCATAAATGGGCTGGAATGTTCTGTGAACCTTAAAGTGTAAAATGAATAGTCTCTCTTAGTCTTCTAACTTTTTCAAAAATATTTTCCCAAATCATATCTCAATGATTTTCAGTCTGCTCCATTCTTAAACAAACAAACAAAAATGCCAGTTTAGTCCTATTCTTGTCTCTGCCTCACAGCTCTCTTCCCACCCAGCCTCTAGTCTCTGGTTCGCGGCCTTCTACTTTTACCAGCCCTTAAAACTTTCCTATCACCTAACTTGACCACAGTACAATTTCTGACCATGAATTCATCACCAAGGAGAACAAACAAAGTCTTTAGCCATGGCTGCCTTAAGGGAAGGCATCATCTCCCAGAAACCCTAGTCATTTCCCCCATGATACAATCTCCCAAAGAAATCCAATTTCTCTAATGAGCTGAGGCTCACATTAAAGTCATACTCCTGGGAACTGAATTACAGAAAATGTCTCCCCTGGGTTTATTCCAGCTTAGTTCTGAATCAGGCTTTCTTTCCCAAGGTCTAAGCTGTTACTGGACTGCCAGCCCTTCTCTGGAAAGGGGGATCCTGAGAGCAGACTCCTCTGAGGTGATTTTTCCTTTTTGCTTATCCCTTCTAAGGATTGTCTCTCTGCCCTCAGCTCCCTCTTCTCTGGTAGCCCAGAAGACCTACAAGACATTTACACTTGGTTCTTTTTCCATCTTCCCTTTTCTCTGAGCATTTTCTCCCCATTCATTGACTGTTCCTCCATTTAATCTTTTTTGAATTCTAGTGGCCACGAGAAGGTCTGGATCCGGTCGTAGGGCAGCCAGTCTTCCATCCTCTGCTGCTGTTGGGTCTGATGTGGCTCCTTCTTTACCACATTCTGCATGATGCAATTTTCTTTCCTCCACTGCTTGATCTGGGGCCATCAAAGCCCAGGAGCTTTCTATCTCCTTCTCATCCTCAGGTCCGGTGGCTAGGCAATCTTTCTCAAGCATTTCTAATTCAAAAGGGAAAATTTCTTGGTTCATTTATCTACCTTGAGATTATAAAACCTCGCTTAAAAGATAACAAAACTGTCTTAGTGAGTTTCTAATTCTCCCTGAAGGACAAAATGAGTTAGAGACAGACTGTTTGTGGGCTCGTCTAGCTCCGTACTGCTGGCATGTTGCTCATTGGTTAAGACACTCCCCAACTGCACATGCGTGCTTAAATGTCCACTTCTGTGGTATATGTGCACAACTCTAATACAGATACAGACACAAATTATCTATACATATATGTATATACATATATGCATTTATGCACATATGTTTGAACATATGGGTATATATACATATATGCATATTTACCTATACCATGTCTATAGGTACCTGCACACAAACACTATATATAGGCACCTATGGACATGGTTGAATATATGAGTATATATGTATATTTATCTATACCATGTTTATATGCACCTGTACACAGACACTATATATATATAGTATGTATGTATGTGTGTGTGTATAATATGTATATATATACATATACACACATATCATGCACACACTGAACTACCTATGCAATAGGCAAATGCAATTTTTGTATATACACACATAGATTGCACATATGCATTTCACATGCATCTATATGGGTATACATTGTTAAAGGAATAGACATCCTAGCAAAAGAGCCAGGCAGGCTCTGAGACAGGGAGACACAAAGGGTCAGTTGCTGAGCATCTCTGGGTCCCTTGTCACTCTCTTGCCTCAAAGTTGCAGAGCAGATGATGTTCTGTGTTGATAAAAGGAGTTTGCTCCCTTCAAAAATCCCAGGCCATGGGCCCAGATCTGGAGGCTGATCAGCTTGCCCTTTTTCCTTTTTCCATTCCACAAAATCACTGATATGCCCCTTCCAGAGTATTGTTGAACTTCCTCTTGCCTTTCTGCTCACCCAGGGAGGTAGGGGTTGCTGTTAGCTCCTTTTACAGGTGAAAAAAAAGAGGCACAATTCCAACATAAGAAAGTCTCTGAATCCAGATTTAAACTTAATTCTTCCTGTTTCCAGGCCCAGAGGACCCTGTGCCACAGGGCTTCCTCAGGCAGCTTGGATCTTTGTTGTAAGGCTGAAAAGTGATACCAGTGGTATAATAAGGATTATAGAATACTGGCCATTCTTGCTGTTCTAGAGACTATTGAATGCTTTCTTTCTCTTTCTTAATTATCAACATTTCATGTGACTTTGTTATTCTGCCTCTGGGACTATGTTCTCCACTGTCCCATATCTCAGGAATTCTCTGACTTACACACGATCCCCTTAAGTTATAGTGGCTGAAAAGTGCATTTTCCCCCCATCTAATCTGGTCGGGATTCTCTTTCAGCATGGCCAGGCTCATTGCCAAATGCCAGATATAATGTTAATCACCAGCCTTGAGATATTTCTAGCTAGGATGAGTGGGCCAAAATTGGTGCTCCTCCATCAGTGTTTTTGAAAGTGAGGGTCAAAAACATCATATATAAAGATAAGATCAAAATGAAAACATGATTTAGACATAAAGGGTGATATAAGGAAATAAATTAGGAGAGTAGGGAATAGTTTGCCTGCCAGATTTATGGATGAGGGAAAAATTCAGGTCCAAAAAAAGATATAGAGATCATAAAGAAATATAAAATAAATAATTTTGATCATATAGAGTTAAAATAGTTTTTACATAAACCAAACCAATGCAACCAAAAGCAGAAAAATCGATTCTTTTAAAAATAAAAATATCTCTAATAAAGGCCTCATTTCTCAAATATATAGAGAACTAAGTCAAATTGATAAAAACCTTAGTCACCAATTGCTAATGATGAAAGGATACAAACAAGCAATTTTTAGACAAAGAAATCAAAATTATCCAGTCATATAAAAATGCTTTAAATCACTATTAATTACAGAATTGCACATTAAAACAACTCTGAGGTACCATCTTACACCTATCAGATTGGTTAATATGAAACAAAAGAAAAATGATAAATGGTGGACAAGATATGGGAAAACTAGTACACTTGTATAGTGTTGCTGGAGTTGTGAACTATAAGCTGAAGAGCAGTATAGAACTATGTCCAAGGGCTGTTAAACTATGCATAATTCTAATCCATCAATAGTACTAATAGATTTGTATCTTTTTAAGATGGAAGAGATAAGATAAAAAAGAAAAAGGAAATATAACACATATATCATATATTTATATTATATTATATTAATATGTCATATAAGATAAATATATGTAAAATATATGCATATATTATATATATCTACATCTATATATATATCTATATATCTATATATCTATATATAAATCAGTGTTTTTGTGGTAGCAAAAAAAAAAAAAACTGGAAATCTAGATGCCCATCACTTGGGGAATAATTAAATAAGCTGTGGTATATGATTGTAATGGAATATTATTGTGCTATAAGAAATTACAAGCAGGATTATTTCAGAAAAAAACTGGATTTACATGAGGGTAATTCTGGGTATATGAGACAATAGGACAAAAATGTCCATGTTCTCAAGATTTTGAAAAGACAAAAATCAAGAATATCAAAGGAACTAATAGGGGGAAATGAAAATGAAGGAAGTTTAGCAGCACCAAATTTTATACTATATTATAAGGAAGTAATTATCAAAACTCTCTTACTGGGTAATAAATAGAAAGATAGATAAATGGATGAGAGTAGACAAAATTTCCATGAGTAAATAACATAGTAACCCTGTATTTGACAAATGTAAAGACAAGATTTTGAGATAAGAATCCATTATCTGGTTTAAAAAATGGGAAAATAGTATGGCAGAAATTGAATACAGACCAACATTTTATAGCATTTACATAATATAGCATGTAATATAGCTGTATTACACATAGCAATGAGCATTGATGAGCTCAAAATGCACACACAACCCTGAAATAAAGAGCAGTATTACCAAAACAAACAAACAAACAACAACAACAAAAAAAACCCACCCTGAAGAACATGAAACCTATTGCTTATCAGAGTTATATGTAGAGGACCTCAGATACTGGGGAACTCTGAGAAAAAGTATACTTGAAGCAAAGATACTTACAACAGGGTGTTTACTCAGTGTGATTAATGAGATACTGGTTCTCTAGTTCACATATATTAAGTACTTAGTGTGGTGATGTCATGGTTCTACAGTTGACACATGCTCAGTGTGCTGTAGTGATATAATTATACTAAAGTATATAAGGATTGAGAGGACTCGAAATAAGCAGACTCAAGAGACATTCGAGTGTGTATGCTCAAACTCAATTTCAGACCCAGACTCCAGACTCCATCTTCGACCATCCTTGTGGTGGTTCTCCTGCCGCCTTCACTCCTCCACCTAAGAACCAAGGTCTGTCCAGAGATCCTCCAGAAAGCTAGTCCAAACATTATACTTATGGATAAGCAAACAATTTATAAGTGAAAAAAGAATAGAGAGAAAAATAAAGTATAAAATGCGTAATTTTGATTATATAAAAAAGTTTTTGTATAAATTGAAGAATGCATTTAAGATCAGAAGAAAAATATAAGATATTGGGGAAATTTTAGAGAGAATTTCTCTGAAAGAAGTCTCATTTTAATATATAAAAAAATTTATAAAAATCTATAGAATGTTAGTTATTCCTCAATTGATAAGCATCAGTTTTCTGATGAAGAAATCAAAACAATTTATTGTCAAATAAAACACTTTAAATTATTATTTATTAGAGAAATGCAAATTAAAACAACTTTGAAATATCATCTCACATATCAAACTGGCTAAAAAGGTGGAAGGGGAATGTGACAAGTGTTGGAGAGTATGTGGAAAAATTAGGATATAGATTTATTTTTGGTGGAACTTTGAACTGATCCAATCATTTGGATAGCAATTTGGAATTATGCCCCCAAAGTTATTAAATTGCTTATACACTTTGGCCCAGCAATACCACTACCAATTCTATTTCCAAAGATGATTAGAGAAAAAAGGGAAAGAACCTGTGTGTTCTAAAGTAGTTATAATGGAAATTGTAGGCATGCATGTCAATTGGGGAATGGTTGAACAAGTTATGTTATATAATTATAATGGAATATTCCTGTGCTATAAGAAATGATGCACTCAGTGATCTTAAAAAAAATCTGAAACACTTGCATGAAGTAATGAAACCAAGCAAATGTTTCTACAGTAACAGCAATATTATTTTAAGCACAATTTTTAGCAAATAAATTATCTTAACTACAAGATGGAAACTATAATTTCCAATTTAACCACAAAGGCATATGAAAGAAGATGTTATCTATATCCAGAAGAAAAAAATGATAAATAAAGTATATGTAGAACACACACAGACATTTGTGTCTAATGGTAACCATCTCTAGGGAGAGATAACTTTATTATATATTTAAAAGGAATAGCATATTGTACATATTAGATTTACAGTATCATATGCAATCTTTTTATTATAGGTATGTTATGGGATTACTTGTTTTATTCCATAAATTAATTATTTAATAAATAAGTTTTACAAAGAATGACTGACATGAACTGATACAAAATGAAGTGAGCAGAACCAAGAGAACATTGTACAGTGACAATATTGTTAATGAAGAACTGACGACTATTTTCAGCAACACAATGATCCAAGACAATACCAAAGTACTCATGATTCAAAGAGCTATCCACCTCCAGAGAAAGAACTGATGCTATCTGACAGACTGAAGCATATTATTTTCTCTTCTTTCTCCTCCCTCCCTCCCTTCCTTTCTTCCTTCCTTCTTTCTTTCCTTCCTTCCTTCTTTCTTGCCTTCCTTCCTTCCTTCCTTCCTTGCTTCCTTCCTTTTCCCATCATTCTCCCCTTCCTCCTTCCCTTCCTTCCTTTCTTTTTTCTTTTTCCTGCTTTTCTCCCCTCCTTCCTCCCTCTCTATGATTCTCTCTGTGTTTTTCTATCTCTGTGTTTCTTTTACACTTAGCTTCCACAAAATGACTAATAACAAAGATATTTTACATAATTGTACTTGTGTAACCTATATCAGATGTCTTATTATCTTGAGGAGGAGTGAAGGGAAGAAGGGTGGGATAGAATTAGAAGCTCAAAACATTAAAAAATCAATGAATGTTATATTGTTTTTACGTGTAACTGAGGGAAATAAAATATTTATTTTTTTGTTATTCTCACAATCTCTCGAACCTTTCTAAAACTAAAATTATGTACCAAAGATAGAGCAACGTAGACTCTTTCCATAGTTTAGAATACCCAAAATCTAAAATAAGCTTAAAAATCATCCCAGAACTAGAAGTCATGAATCCTAAGCTAACTCTGCCCTATTTCTGACACTACCATTGGTAAAGCTGCACCACCAGATCCAAAGACAGATAAACACAGGTTTGCATGAAAATTCATTTTACATTCCATTTTCCCTCCAAATTTCCAGCACCACTGAGATACAAGCTTAATTGTAACATTAAGGAAAATGACCCAACTCATGATGAGATAGCCCTACGAACTTTTAGGAGAATGTGGAACTATAACACACTATCATTTGTTAGTTTAAAAGAGAATAGAGAATAATGAGAGCAGAGTTTATATCGTTTCCAGCAAAAATAATAGAAAAGCTGGAACTTGTAATTCCAAAACTAACCTAAAAAACAAAAGAGAGGACAGTATGTTGGGAACGCAAATGCAAAAAAGTGAAAGACAACCTAGAAGAAGGGAAACAAATGACATTAACATTAATACAAAACATGGGCATTACACAAGAAAAACATATGGATCTAAAGGCCAGAATGAGTAGAAGTAACCCAAGGATCATAGGTCTCCTTGAAAAATATGACAGGATAAAAAGGCCTAAACACGCAATGAAGGAGATTACAGGAGAGAACTGGCCAGGATATCTGAATGCAGAAAATGAATCAAAAAAAAAAAAAAATCACAGATCTTCCCTAGAAAAAACTCAAAGCTGAAAACTCTGTGGGTGAGAATTAAGTCATGGAAGGCCAACAAGCATTTTTAAATGCTTCCTTTATGCCAGATCCTGTGCTAGGTACTGAGGTCCTTCCCTGCCAATTCATGCTTCTGAAATAAAACTTGTAAATACATCTGCCTGGAACTGGAAAGTCAGTCCTTACAATGCTGCCGTCCAGTCTAGGGTTTTTCATGCCATCATTTTGCCAGTCCTTATTTTATCTAAGATATTCTAGTGGCTTAGTATAAAGATCTGGAGCTAAAGCTCTTTGTCTCATGGACCATATTCATCCCGGTCATTATCAGAGATCACTACTAAAGATTTTTTTAAGGGAAGAATACACATTATAAATTGGAACTTCATAGTAATGAACAGTTACATTTCCAAAGATGACCTCTGGCATATAGTCATGGATTCCCATGAATGCTTGTCTTAGGCCAAATGATTTACCATCAGTGAGACAAATGGGGAAAAAAACCTGTAAAATGATAATTGCTTACCACTTTTTAATCTAAAGAGCTTTTTAATGATAATGCTTTTTCTGATGTTACAGTCTCCCAAATTGAACACACTGTTTCAAGAACCCCTGCTTCAATAGTAAATGAACAACAAAAAATATTAGAGAACAGGAGAGAAACACAGAGAAACACAGAGTGCCTGAGTAAATGAAGCATTTTCAGGAAAACTATTAAATTGATGAATTACATGAAAATGTCACCGCCATTAAATTCTATTTAATAAATGTCACATAAATAGATGGGCAGTATGTAATCCCGGCTGCCAGGGCCAGGACAGAGGCAGGGTGTGGATCTGAAGCTCTTCTGTGGGCATCCTCACCTCTCACTCGTGAGGGCTCCGGGGACTCGGCACCTGGCGACCCGAGCAGGAGGAGCCTGAGTCTCCACATGGGATGGAGCCTCCATGCTCATTTCTTGGTGTGGGAACACAGCAGGCCATCTCAGTTGGCTTGAATATCCCAGGTGGTTGGCTAGAAATTGTTCATCTCCAACCCTCTTAACATGGCAGGTCTCAGTCTGGTTTTTCTTTCTGGCTGGTGGAGACAGTGCAGTGGAAAGATCACTGGCCCCAGGTTCAAAATTCAAATCCTGTTTCTGAAGCCTCCTATTGCTTGGGCAAATCCCTTCTTCCTACGCCTGTTTCTGCATTGGTACAATATGTACCAATTCCATAGAGTATGTATGACTAGATGACCCCTAATGTCGCTTTTTCTTGTAGAGGCAAGATCCAGTGAAACCCGAAAGGGAGCTGTTGAGGGGCTTCTGCCCACTGGTGACTCGTTCACTTGTTTCAGGCTTGCACTGAGACCTCTGGGACAGCTCGGGACCTCCAGCTCTGAGGCTCCCACCAAGCTTGACACACGAACATGAGACTTTGGGCAAAGGCTGGGGTGATGAGGTGGAAGGTTTTTAGACGGCAGCCCCCGGGGGCACAGCAGGGTGCCAGCCTCAGTCTGGTGATGAAGTGGCCCCGGCACCACCGTCCCGGCCAGTCTGTCCTTGTCCCCTCCGACTGCCCCACTCAGTTAAGCCGGCCATCCTCCCCACTGCCGTTCTCTCCCAGCAGCCTCCTTCTCCCATCCCTCTCTTCCACTTGCGGGCAGTGGAAGTTCACATCCCCCGTCCAGGTGCTCTCTCAGATCAGCAGGACCTGGCTTTGACTCCTGCCTCAGCCACTTACCTGTGTGACCCTGTACCTGTCGGGGAGGTACTTTACTTAGCAGCACGACAGCATGTGTCCTTGCAGAGCTGAGCTGGGGAAAGAGTCCTACCCATTCGAAGGGCCAATTAGAAGCATCGGCTCGCACAAGGATCCGCATTGCTCCACTTCGTATGTAGTTCTGCTTTTTTGCAGTGCCTTGGCTGTGGCACAGGGTGCCCTGGGTCTGGAATTAGCAAAGCTTGAGCCCAGATACAGCCTCAGCCGTCTCCTGGCTGCGAGACCGAGGGAGGCATTTCACCTCGCTTTGTCTCCGCTTCCTCAGCTGCGGTCCCCATTTTGGGGAGGTTTTTGTGAGGCTCAAATGAGATGTTTACAAAGGGCTTAGCACAAGGCCCCGTGCACAGTAGGTGTTTAATAAATGCTTATTCCTTTCCCATCTCCTACAACATTTACATTAATATGTACATTTAAGATTTTTGTGCCTCAGTCATATATGACTATTACTTGAAATGTGTGTGTGTGTGTGTGTGTGCATGTGTGCGTGTGCACTTCTTCATGAAGGGGAAAGAGCATGACAGATTCATCCACTCTCTTCCCTTAAAGCTTTCCAAATGAATACAGACAGATTTCATGGGTTTCAGAGCCCAGAGGACCATATACAGTATGTGGCCTTAGTCAAGTCACTCAAGTAGCCTTTTTCTCAACTGGTTTGTAAAATAAATCACAGCACTTCAGAAATAGAAGGGTCCAAAGCTTCATCCAATCCAACTGATACGAGAAAGAAAATCTCCCTGTCTCACAGCCCACAAATGGCCACCCACAGCAGAGCTGGGGGACCCCAGTGAGCCATTTAACTGGGCTTTCTTAGCTGGGGAGAGGGACAGCAACTACCTCCTAAAAATGTTGTGTGAATCAAATGAGAAAATATATGGAAGTCGTTCAACCCGGTGCCTGAATTCCAATAGACTTGGATGGAGAGAGCCGTCTGCATCCAGAGACAGAGGACTGCACTGTCTGGACTGAATGGAGGGAAACAGGATTTTCACCTGTTTTTGTGGTTTGTTTGCTTGTATTTTTCTTTCTTATTTCCTCCCACCCTTTGATGTGATTTTTTCTTGAGCAGCATGATAAATGTGGAAATATGTTTAGAAGAATAGCACATGTTTAACAACTCTATTGGATTCCTTGCTGTCTAGGGGAGGAAGGAGGGGAGAGAGGAAAAAAAAATGGGGAAAAAAAAGGTTTTGCAAGGGTGAATGCTAAAAATTATATTTGCATATATTTTGAAAAACAAAAAGCTGTTATAAAAACCCCATGTTTCCTGGCACATAGTAGGTATTTGAAATTCTTATTTCTTGCTTTTCCAATTCTCTTCCCTTCCCCTTACCATCATTTCTATGTGTGCATGTGTGTGTGTGTGTGTGTGTGCGCACACATATACATGCACACACATATCTATCTCTCCATCTGCTAAGTGGGGTCCAATGTTTGAGAGGAGAAGAACTCTGAAGTTTTGGTGTTTGGTTCCAGAGAAGAGAACAAAGAAAATGGGCTGAGACACTGGAAATGGCTAATTCAGATTTGATGCATGTATTTACATACATATACATACATACATCTAATAGTCAAATTTACAAGGGAACATGGGAAAATCAAAAATGACAAGGTGAGACCAAGCACAGGTGAGCCTTTATCTGAAGGAAAATCTTGGCAGCCACTCTGATGGTTATTAAGCTTCAGAAAGACCACGAGACCCTGGTCATAATTATTGGCCGTGTTTTCACAAGCTGGGTCTCGGCCGTTGGCGTATCTGAGCTCATGAAACCATCCTTCTTCTTTCTGGGTAGACATTCGAGCAGGACGCATGTCAATTCCATGCAGGGACATGTAGGGGATTAGAGAGGTGGGGAGGGGAGAAGCAAAACATCATGGAAACCTAAGAAGAACAAGGTTTCCCTCACTCCTCTTTATCCCCATGTTCCTAAAGCTTCTTACTGAGTGCACATGGGCAGCCACAAGCAAGAAACTTGGCTTAGGGCCTGCATTAAAACAGTGGCTCTCTTACTAGACCCAGTGTCTTGGGTAATCTGTTTTCCCCCTTCAAAATTCCATCTCTTCTGTAACATAAAGGCCTGGACCTGGTCATTAGGTGATTTCTCTGCTTAAGCACTCCCTCCCCAAGGTCCAGATTCTTTCATTTGGGTTCATGCAAAGTAACATGGGATCTCAGGGCTCTGGGCCAGCATCTTCCTCTAGGAAAGCATGAAGGGCCTGAGCCTTGATTCTTGGATGGGAAATTGGCCCTGTGGGATTTCAACAGAATAAACCAAATTAAATGAAAACTCCACAGAAGCTGCTGCCTCCATTCGGAGCCATTCTTCCCTCGGCACACCTGCCATCACTGGGGAAAAAATCACCAATGAGAAACTGGCACTGGATCTTAGAGTTAGTGGGAACTCAGAAGATACTGATCTTGGGGCTCCCTGAGGGGTCCTCTCTATGCTTTCAGCTTTCCATGCTTCCAGTAACATTCCTTTGCACGTTCTTTTAACAAGAAAATAAGCAAACTGTCGTTGCCAAGAGCAAAGGAGGCTGTTCATGGACACATCTGCCTCCAACATGACGGCACCTTGTTTTTGTAGGAATCATCAACATGGATCTCTTCTTCCCCAGAGTCCTACCTTCCTCCTTTCCCTAGAGGGGATGCTCTGGGACCTGCCAGCCATAAGCCGAATAGACACATCCCAAGCTCAAGTCCCACAGGAAAGGGAATGTTCCCGGGAATAGCACAAGTATCCCTGTGCACAGAGGCGGTTTTCTTCAGTTGCAACAGGGAGGAGTCTCTTGATTTGTCCAGTATAAAACAAATGGGAAAGGAAGGTCAAAGATTGCTGTAGGTGGATTTTTAATAGCTTCTGGGATCAATAGGCTCCTTTAAATCCTGCTTAAACATCCATTTCTGCAGGCCAATAGATTATCTTATCTCTCGGGGGTTCACTTCTCTCATCTGTAATTGGGGTAGCCCTACTGATTGTATCTACCATAAAAAGATGTTGAGGCCACTAGATAATCTATATGACGAAGTCATGTATGTAGAATGTTTTGTAAGTCTCATTATATATAACATGTAATCACATATGTCATGTAATGTAATCATATAGATTACCTATCTCTATGACAAAGTCATGTATGTAGAATATTTTGTAAACATGAATGCTATCTTTGTATTTCTGTGTCTATATGTATGTGAATCATATATTTTTAATCTATCATCTATCTCAGCCATATTATCATCTCATCACCGTCATCGCCACCATTATTTTTGTCAATAAGCTATAATGGATCATGAGCTGGATGATTCCAGAGACTGACAAGATAGCCTGCTAGGTGGTGGAGGAGAAGTCAGGAAAAGCCAAGGTCAAAGCTGTTTCAGACACTCACTAGCTGGATGAGCTTAGGCAAGCCATTTCATTCTGTTTGCCTCTGTTTCCTCAACTGTAAAATGGAGATAATAACAGCACCTACGTCATAGGGATGCTGTGAGGACCAAGCAAGAAAACTGTTAAAGCACTTAGCATAATCCCTGCCTGACACATAGTAGGTGGTATATAATGCTTATTCCATTGCCCACCTGCATTCACAGCCTCCCTCCAATGTGATCTGTCTGAGGAATCTAAAAGAAAAGGCCAAAAGCAAGATGCTTGCTCTCAAAATGCCATCAGCCTTGGAGCCCCAACAATATCCGCTGTTACCAACTTCTTCTTAGTTTCCTTTCAGTCTGCATATATGTGAAGGACTGCAACTAAGGGATATATCTAGTCATGCCATATACATGGGGGGAGAAAAAGAGAGACAGAGAAACAAAGAGAAAGAGAGAGACAGAGGGAGGAAGGAAAAGGAGAGAGAGAGACAGACAGAGAGAGAAACAGAGACAGAGAGAGATAGCATAATCATGTTTATCTGCAGGGCATGCCATCTCTCAACCCCAGCTGGGTTTGTCAGGAGAATGGTCTTTGCCAAGCAGTCAGTGTTCCACTGCACTGATGGCCATTGGGAGAACCTGGTTTCTTCTCCCCGTGCCCACTGCTTTCACTGAGCAGGTGTTTGGAGATTCGCTTCCTGCGCCAAATGTTTGGCTTCCAGTGGAGTTCTTAGTCCATGTGCAGTCTTTTCCCTGGAAGAATGAGTGGCTTGTTGTCTCAGCTCCTGGGAGGAAGGAGATCCTCCACACACTCAATAGAATCTCAGCAATTTTCCCCTTCAAATGAAGGCCTGCCACTCCCTTACCTCAGGCTATGACCAACTTCATCCATCTAATTAAAAAGCTTAGATTCCCAGGCCAGACTCTTCTGGAACACATGACAACCAGCCTAATAATTAGTGCCTACAGACATTCAGTATGTTTTACATATTTATCTTGCTGCTCACATGGGGCACCCTCCCTAGCTGCTATCAGATTTAGGCTAAAACTTTCTTGTCAATTCTGCTTACTTCTCAAATGGGGATTCCGTTTCACTAAAAGATTTTGGTTGGACATTGTTAAAGAAGCCATCTGGGTTCCAGTTTCTCCTCAGTCCTTTATTGCTTGGGTCTTAGGACAATGAAAAGACAGGGAGATAGGTGAGGAATGAATTTTCTAGAAGTTGAGTTGATACCCACTTAAATGGGGCCTGAAAAAAATTGCATTTGGGAGAAGAAGAAGATCTACTTCCCCTTTTCCCTTCATCAGTGGAACCTCAAACGTTTGGAAAGATGTGAATTTCCCTTATGTTTACTGGAGTTGCAAGCAGCAGTCTCAACGCAAGGGACAGGTGGAAAATCTGCGCCAGAAGCTCAGAGACACATCAAGGAAGGCTCTATGCTATGTAGGAAGACAATTTCATTACTCTACAGAGTCCATCAGAAAGCTATTCTTTAGAACTCAGCTACCAGACAGAAAGATTCCCAATGATGAAGAGCCAAGACTTTTTCCTTTGGCCACACATGCTGTCCAAGTTTGAACCCATTTGGTATATTCAGTATACCAAAAGATGGTATGCCCTCTGCTTGACAAGACTATCTATAACGCTTGTTCTTTGATAACTTCTTAGCATATATTTCTTTTGTAAATTGCATGCATGTATATATATAGATACACATATATGAAAATGTAGCCATGTGTTGATATATTTGGGAGTCCTACAATAATACCTAGACTCTGATAAGACAATGTTGTCTTGCATCTTATTGTTGGATTTTGTAACTGATTTTTCTGGACTTGTTTCTTCACAAGTTTTGATACATTTTTTCTTTCCTGATGGATTTATTTTATGCAAACAAATTTAGAAAAGGAGACATTTCATGACTTTTTGAAGGTCTAATGGCAAACAAGTCTTTGGTTTTAGAATAGAAAAGAAAAAAAAAAGTATGGCTCATTCATCCTTCCAATTTTCCAGCATTTTGGCTCTCATTGATATATGTCTCTTGATTTATGAGGAACATTGTTTAGTGATTTTTTTTTTCATATAGGGGTTAGAATATAGGGATCCCAATATTTTTTTCCACAATGAGATTTTAAGAATCAAAGGGCTTTATATTTACTCTCATTAAAGGCTTATTTTTTTTTTATTTCTTTCAAAATATATGCAAAGATGGCTTTCCACACCCATCCCTGCAAAACCCTGTGTTCCAAATTGTCTCTGTCCATTCTTCCCCCAACCCCTCCCCTAAACAGTAAGCAATCCAACATGTGTCAAACATGTGCAATTCCTCTATATAGATTCTCACAAATCCTCCTCCTACACAAGAAAAATCAGATCAAAAAGGAAAAAGCAAATATTACAAAGAAAACAAAATGTAAGGAAAGAACCACAAAAATAGTGGAAAATAATCTGTAGTGATCCACATTCAGTCCCCACAGTTCTCTCTCTGGATGCAGATATCTTTCTTCATCACAAATCTGTAGGAATTGGCCTGAATCACCTCATAGTTGAAAAGAGTCACATCCATCAAAGTTAATCATTGAATAATCTTGTTGTTGCTGTGTATGATGTTCTTTTGGTTCTGCAACAGTTTGTGGAAGTCTCTCCAGTCCTTTCTGAAATTGGCCTAATCACCATTTGTTATAAAATAATCTTCCATAACATTCATATACCATAATTTATTCAAATATTCTCCAATTGATGGGCAGCCACACAGTTTCCAGTTTCTTGCCAATACTCAAAGAGCTGCTACAAGCATTTTTAAACATGTGGGTCTCTTTCCCTTTTTTTATAATCTCTTTGGAATACTAGCCCAACAGAGACGCTGCTGGATCAAAGGGTATGCACAATTTGATAGCTCTTTGGGCATAAATCCATACTACTCTCCAGAATGATTGGATCAGTTCACAACTCCACTAACAATGGGTTAGTGTGAGGATTTTATTTTTAAAGTAGATTAAGATCACCATGTAGCCTTGCAAAAAACTTTTCTATCTTGCTCTGGGGATCTAATTGGTAAGCTCTCTTGCTCAGATTTGTGACATGCAAAATAGATGAAGATACTGTTGATACTTTTCTCTGAGTTAGGGACTGAAGACTTCCATGTCACACAGCTAAAGTTAAAAGACATGTTTGTGGAGAGCTCCACCAGAGACCTAATCAAAGTTCAAGCAAAAACTCAATTAACAAGCACTTAGTAAGCACCCACACTGTGCTAGGGTTGAGAGACACAAGGATAAAAATAAAGGATCTCTTTCTATCCTATAGGAATATATTTGTCATGCCTGGGAATAAGATATGTCTGGGAATTATTTTATAGTGGTAAGTATATGTGTATGTGTGCATATGTGTTTTTTTGGTTGTTGTTTTTTTTTGGTGGGGGGGGTAATGTAGGAAATTCCTTTGCCAGATATACACTAATTAGGTTACAGATTACAATTACATTTTATTTTAATCAAAACCTACCTTATATGAATTATGGTAAAAATTAAACATTCACATAAGTATTTATGACCACAATCTGCAACGTGTATCTACATGGCAGGAGCCAGCTGTCCCAAGAGGAGGTACAGAGATGAAGCTTCCATATACAGAGAACTCAAGAGCAACAGAAGAAATCTGTTGCACTAGACCAATATGAAGGCTATGTGAAAAGAGAGGCAACATTTTAATCTAGCTCTGGAGTCACACTGGGAATGAAGCCTAGAATTTCCTACTTAGAAGCAATTTCAGGAAGCTTCAAATCCAATTACTTAATTATCAAGAATCCCCTCAATAGCAACTGCCAATAAGTGACCTTCCAGTCTTTACTATATGACTCCTTAAAGGGATGATCACACTTCCTCTTGAGTAAAATCCTTTATTCTTAGATAACTTGGCTTACTAGAAAGTTTCTCCTTACCTCAAACTGCATTTGCCCTTTGTGCACCCTTCCATCCTCCCTACTTTCTCTCCCTCTTCTTTCCCTCCTGGTGGTCTTAGCTTGGCAATCTGAGGCCAAACACAAGTCTAACTACAATATCAAAGTGCAGCCAAGTTTTAAAAACAATTCTCATGCCTCCTCATCCTAAACCTTTTCTTGTCCAGGCTAAACATATTCAGTTCCTTCAACTGATCATGCTATTGAACCTCATTAAAATATCAGTATTTTGAGCCTGATCCTTCAAATGAATGGTGCTGTTTTATTTCCCAAAGTTTGATTTCAACTGACTCCTGGAATTTACATCTTCTTTTTTGATGTGAGGATTCCCAGAATTTCTAAGTACAAGTAATTAAAAAATGTTTTTGTTAATTCCCTTGGGCAACAGAATCTATTAATGCATTGATCCTCACCAGGCACATGGCTTATTCTTAAAAATTTTCCTTAGTATCAAGCCAACGACCAAATATATTCTTTTTTTTCTGCCTAACCCAGTTCAATTTATTCTCTTCCTCTATTTTTCCTTTTTATTTATTTTATTTTATTGTTCCATTTTAAGTTTCAAACTGTATCCTTCCCTCCCTCCTCACCTTGAACTAAAAAAGACCACCATTTGATTCAGATTTATTAATTTATGTAAAATCATACTATGCATATTTCTATTTATCAGTTCTTCCTGTGGAGGTGCATACAATCTTAGTTCATGTTTTTTTTTTTTTTTTTGTAATTGATTTTAATATTTGTAATACTGAGAATAAGTTAGCTGTTCACAATTATTCTTTGAACAGTATTGCTGTTTGTATATGTTTCTTTTGGTTTTTCTCCCTTCATTTTTAATTCTTTCATGTAAATCTTTTCATAACTTTTCTAAAATCAATGAATTCATCATTTCTTATAGCACAACATTATCCCATCACAATAACTTGTTTAAAAAAATTCCCAATTGATGGGCGTCCCTGACCGTGTATTTACTTGTTAGACACATTTTCCAACATTTTAAAAGAGTGTTTGGCACACCTCTCTCTACTGGTACTGATGGGCAAGTAACTGGAAAATGGAGACTTAAATTATTCACTGAAATTTGACTATTTGACACAAACACAAATCATGGAGAACTCATAATAGAATTCCCTTTTACAAAATTATCTATTTCTTGACTTTGCCATTTCTTATTCAACTAAAATATTTCAGTGTCAAAGATGATGGATTTGAATTGGTTTTGAGTAAAGAGGTTAGTTAAACCTGCAAAATTTCAGGGACTGGGTCAGACTGTCCATCAGTTTTAAGATGTTTGTCATTATTTGGGTGTGTCTGATTTTGCTTTTTGACTTATTACTTTTATAATGCAAAACAAGTATAGGACTCAAGACATTTGGCCTTTAGAAAATGTCAAAGAGACAGGAAAAATAATTTTCATAATGTCAGTCCATCTTTGACTCTCTGAAACGTTTAGTGATTTATTTAGATTTTCTTACACAGGAAGAAAAGATATTTGTGAAATTAGGATGCCCAAAGAAACTCCTTTCCTCTTCCTTATTTCTGTGTGAGCCCATCCATTGAATGCTATGATCAGAATTGGAGTATGACTACATGTTCAGATATCAACTATATACAGTAAATGTTAATTTGGCTTGTATCATAAAACATGCATAATGAGGGAGGAAAGTAGGGGAAATAACTATGGATAGAGTCGAGTCTTTTAGATTAAGTTATGATACCAAGGTACTGTGACATCTGTGACAAATCACCTAATTTCTCTATGCTTGTTTCCCTCTTGGCAAAGTGAGGGAATTGAATTACATGATCTCTTTGTGAATGTCTATGTGATGTGTGTGTGTCTGTGTGTGGTGTAGGTTTATGTAGGAATATTCTTATATGCTGCTTTTTATAATTCCTTAAATGTTTCATATACTAATATTTTATAGTCATCCCATTTGTCGGGGTTTAATTTTATCCTTTGGAGTTTCCATTGTTATAAACATTTTATTTCTTGCACCAAGGAGAGATGAGGTGAAGAGTGTTTTTCTTGAGGAAAAACCAAACCCAAACAAAACTCCCTATTTTTTAATATGCTGAGGGATCCAGTAGATTCATGATGTTATAACTGTAGGCATAGACCCCATTTTAGTATAGAAGGTAGCCTCCCATACCTTCTTAGAACAGGTAACTCTTATTCCTATTCTTTTATTAATATTCTAGGATGTCATGACTGGGGTGTTTATGGACTTCCACTAATTCCATACATTCCAAAATAGTTGTTGAGAGGCAGTTTATTGTTGTAGGGGAAAAAAAAAATGCTGAACTTGAAGGTGGGAGAAATCTGGCTTTAAATTCTCACCTCTGACTCCTCAGTCCCATGGCCATGTGTAGATAAGAACTTTAAATTTTCCTCAAATCTTTGAAAAACTTTCAAATATTAACATCTATCTTTTAGAGACATTATGAGGATGAGAATATGTAGAGACATTCACAAAATTATCAGGGCTTTGTAGATATCTCGGACTCTGTCTGTTATCCCTCACTATTGTTACAGGGTCAGTCTGCTTCCTTTTCTAATCCCACATTCCTGAAAAGATATCATTTAAGATATAGACACAAATGCACACATGTATCCATGATAAAATTTGGTCTACTACGGTTCTTTATACATTTTATTCTTTGGATATGTATTGTTTCCCAATTTGTAGGGCCATCAAACAATCGGGACAATATTAGTTAGTGGATACTAAAGTATTGAATATTGACATGGGAGGAAATTTCCTGAGTAGAACATAATTTGAAGTCTCAGTCACAGTTAGAGTAGGTTTTCACTAATCAGAACAACTCAGCCCTGGAGTAGTCCAGCAATGGAGAACCATGTTAGAAACTGATTGGGTTTCTGTTTTTCAAGTCTTTAAAATAAGAAGAGCAGGATAGATGTCTTCTTGGGTTTCTTTCAAATCTCAATTTATGACGCTATGGTTTCTATACCCTATCAGAAGCAATGTCAACTTGACAATTTCCTGGCTCTCAGTATTTGTCTCTTACTCCCTCATAGACTATTCCATATTGTAGAGAGCTGGGGTCATGTTTCATTCAATTTCTAGGATAGTAAGCTACTTGAAGGCAGGGACCATGTCTTATATAGCCCTGTTTCTTGAATATAAAAGGTGATATTTTTACTCTTATCAACAAACGTTTTTAAAAGATACAAACCATTGTGTGTACTATATCATGATTTTTTCCAAACCTATGTCATCTACTTCCCTCCAAATAATATTGATTAGGACTGTGTTGACCAGTCTTAAGGGCATTACAAAGAAGGGAGAAAAGGCAGACATACAAAGAAAAGGAACCACTCAATAGCAGAGGCTTCTTCATAGAATGCATATAATGAGAGAGCAGGATAATTAACTTTTTAAGCAAACATTTTATGAAAATAAAAATACCATGTCTCAAAGCACATCAAACAAAGAATAGAGTCATCAAGACTTACCACGGTTGTAGGTTGACCCCCTTATGAAGGAGTATCAGGTTCTCAGAGAGCCGATATTTGCAAATGTCATGAAGATGATTTTCCTCTACTCTTGACACTAGAGCTCCCTAAATCATCCAGGATACTTCTTTGTCATCTTTGCTCCATTCACACTGAAAGGAAAACAGGCTAAAGAAAGCCAAATACAAAGATTCTGAGATCCAAATGACTAGGTATCCCATTAAGTTACCACATTGAATCTGACAAGATTTTCCTGACAACATGCTGGATCCATGAATAAAGGGACAAAAAGAAGATTTAGCTGGATTCTGTTGTACAAAGTGTTTATTATTTTTGCTTTACACTGTTACTAAAATCTATCTTTTTTGACACTTTCTGGTTTGTGTATATATATCTGTTTTTGGTGTATGTAAAATCATAATTTGGGGAAATCAAAATGGTGGACAATTCATAGAAAAATTTAAAGATGTTTGTTGGTCATGACTGAGCTGCGTTAAATAATTACTAGTAATTGTTTAATGTAATATATGATAATCCACGGTATCAACTAGGACATGTAATGCCAGAAAAGGAAAAATAAAGGGAGTCACCAGAAAAAGGGGCGGCATGTCATGATTGTCTTCAAGGATGCCTCAGTATCCATGAAATAGTCAAAAGTACCAGAGAAAACCTCCAGTGTGTTGGGCGCCCAACTTCCTGGAAGAAAAACAAAGATACAATTTGCTTGTTATGAGGTGGGTAGGAATTGCAATCTATACTATTAAAGTAAGTGTCCATATTGATGAAATCATAGCAACAACCAAAAACCAAGTTTAGATGCTGAAAATGTTCATGAAAATGTCAGTAGAAAGGGCAATAATATAAAACTGATAAATGTTTAAGAGAGAATCATTTTCTTGCAGTGATATTATTATCCTGATCTTAGTCCAAAGGACAGAAGAGACGAGAGGGAACAAATAGCAATTTCCCTTGGTGAACTGCGCAATACTTCAGTAACAACAAGAAAAAAAAAATGTAGAAAGAGTCAGAAGTAAAGTTGCTTCTTTAGTCTGTGGGAAGGAGTTCTTGGCTTACAGTGCTAACATGAATTAGATTGGCGGCAGCAACTGTTAAATGACATTCTACTTTCTTTGATTTTGAATGAATACTCCTCCACATCTGGAATGGACTTGCCATTTCAACCTCTATCTCCCAGCATCCCTGGCTTTATTCACAGCCTAGTTTATGGCCAATTTCCTACAGGACACTTTTCCTTTTCAACTAAGTTGATAGCGTGTTCTCCTTCTTGTGATATTTTGTGTCAATTTCTATATCCTCAGTACATACTTATTGATGTAGATGTATTTTTTTCAGTGGAATTTAAGGTCCTTGAGGGCAGAGGCTATTTGATTTCTGTTTTAGTGAAGCAGGCATTCTATTTGTGAAGTGAGTCACTTTGGCTTTCTTTTTCAGAATCAGGCAGGCTTCATTCCCTTTTAAGGTTCTAGGCACCTAAGCAGTTTGAAGAAGGGAGTATCTATCTCATTTCTACTACCATTAGTTCAAGTCCTTGAGTCTCCCATTGGTATGGAGTAATACTAATGCTTCAACTTTATTTCACTATTTAATAACAGTTAGATTTTGCAAATAAACATTTAAGTCAAAACACATCAAGGAAAAAAAAAACACATAAAAAAAAGCTTTCCTCTCATACTGGGGTGATACTCTCCACTATACCATTTTAGTCTCTGGAAGGAGTAGGCTCCAAATTCAGTCCAGCTCATACAAAACATTGGTCCTACTGAATTTGTCTTCATGCAACATGACTATTAGATGCATCTTTGTCTCACTTTCAAGTAGCTTGAGTCTGGAGGATCACTACTGGTCTTCCCTGTCTCACAGGGATCAGCTCCAAGATGGCTATAAGATTCAACTCTCTGCCAATTCTTAGATTCCTGTGGCTTCCATATCTGAATTTTTGAAATTTGTAAAGTCAGAGCTTCATGCCCTCTGACTAGAAGACAAACATGGAGAACATGTTCAGAAGCCTGTCACTTGGAGCCACGTGATTTTGATCAATAGAAAACCTCAAGCCTTTTCCCTTACAACATTGATTCTCTGACAGCAAAAGAGTTCAAATTCAAACAGAACCCTCCCTTCAATCAGGCAAGAAATATGATAGAAGCCAACTATGTCTCCAATATTACTAACCGGTTAATAAGGTCGAACCATTTAGAGAAGGTATATACATTCCCCAGGCCATGCAAACACTTCTCTTTTACATCTGGAAACTCTTGAAAGCAGAAGCCTAGAATCTCCGTGGGGACAGATGTCATCCCAGGTATCCTATATATAAAAAGGTATCCCTTTATTCAGACTTGCAAAGCTCAACACTTGCTGGCCAATAATTAGTCATGGAATTGAAGCTCCTTTAACTTCTCAGAAAACCAGGTGGAAGTAGTCAAGGAAACCATAACTCCTCATGGGCAGTATATCATCAAGGGGTATGGTATCTAGGGCCAGTACTTTGGGGGTCAGTGATAAACAAATACAGAAATTTCTACAGAAGTAGGAAGGGCTAGAACTCAAACTTGAGGCTTGGCAATGTGAAACACAACCCAAATTGAAGCTTTCGTGAACATATATGCACATATCCATGTAGCACTAGGGCTCTTTGGGATGAGGAGGGAGAGATGGTAAGCCCAGACTAAAGGGGGACAATCTAATTGATATTGAATAGTGCTTTGCTAATTATCCTCCTTCTCCCATGAGTACGATAAACAGAGACAACCTGAGCAAATTCCTTGCTTCTTGTTACCACAGGCTAGTAAAAAAGGAAAATAAAGGGAGAATTTATGGCATTTTTAGTGCTCGGAAATAGCAAGAAGACATTTTCTTTGCAATTTGCAGTCTGAAGGGAAATCATTTAGTGATTTCTGCCCTATCAGAAAGCTTCTAGAAATCAAGGTTTAATAAAGACGAGACGGCTCTCTGAGGGAAGCAGCCTCCAAGTGGGGATCCGGTTTGTCAGGCTACATAGTTTTTCTGTGAGAAGAGGTATCAAGATTGGGAGGAGAGATACAGTAGGAATGGAGCAATTGTGTGGCTCAGTGGATTAGAGCTGGGACAGAGTGAAGAAGTCCTGAGTGCAAAAGGACCTCACACACTTATTAGCTGGGTGATGATGGATAAGTTATGTTCATACCCTGTGTGCTTCAGGTTCTTTTCATTGCAAAATAGGGATCCTAAAATCATTGTTCTCATGGAGTCATTGTAAAGATCAAATGAGACAATATTTACAAAACCCTTACCAGGATGTCCAACACTTAAGTTTTGTTTTAGTTTATTTTATTTTAGGGATTAAAATAAGCACTTCCATAACAGGGAAATTAAAATATATATATATATATAGCTTGTGAATCTACTTTGTGCAATTTGATATTTCTTTCAAATAGAAAATGAAATTATCATGTAAATTTCTTTTTTTCCCCTTCCCCTACCTTAGAGATGGCTACAAATATACATAGATATGTAGTTATTCTATACATACTCATATATACATACAGTTCATTCTCTGGATGGAACATTTCAGTTAATTAGCTCATTTATAATAGTGAAAATAACATTCACTCAAAGTTGTTTTTTAAAATGATATTGTTGTTACTATATATGATATTCTCTTGGTTCTGCTAATTTCACTCTTTATTTCATGCAAGATTTTCCATGCTTTTTTCTAAAATCAGCAACCTTATAATTTCTCATAGAAAAAGTAGCCTTCCATCACAACCACATACCACAACTTCCTCATGATTCTCAAGCTGATAGGCATCTCTGCAATTTCCAGTTCTTTGCCATCACAAAGAGTGCTGCTATAACAATTTTTAACATATGGGTTCTTTTCATTTTTTTGCTAATCATCTTTGGACATTAGACCAAGAAGTTGTATTGTTGTGTAAAAAGATAATAGATAATTTAATAACTCTTCGGGCATAGTTCCAAAATGACTGGACCAATTCACAATTCCACTAACAATGAATTAATATCCCATTTTTCCCACATTCTCTCTAACATTTGTCATTATCCCCATTCTATCATTTTACCCAATGTGGCTGATGCAAAATTATATCTTACGTTTGTTTTACTTTGTTTTTTTCAATCAGTAATGATTTAGAACATTTTTCATGTTTTGGTGTCTTTATTGGAAAACTACTTGTTCACAAATATTGAAAAACAATATTTGTCAGTGGGGGAATAACATAATTTTTATATTTTACAAAGTTCTTTATATATTTGAGAACTGATACCTTTATCTAAGAAACTATCTATATATTTTTTCTCAGTTTTCTGGTTTTCTTCTGATCTTGACTACGTTTGTTTTACTTGTACAAAACCTTTTTATTTTAATGTAATAAAAATGAACCATATAAAACTAACTTTATTCTTTGTTGTTTGTTTATAAATGCTTCATTATCCATAAGTCCAATAATTAATATGCTCCATGTTCTAATTTTCCAGTTTAAAAAAAAAAAAAAAACAACTTTTCTTTATATCCAAGTCACTTATCCATTTTGACCTTATCTTGGTATATGATGTAAGATATTGATCTATGCCTAGTTTCTGCCATTCTGCTTTACGGTTTTCTTTCTTTCTTTCTTTCTTCTTCTTCTTTTTTTTTTAAGAATCACAGGCAAATTTATTTATTTTTTGCTGTTGCTCAAATCTTTTCTTTTAATTTTTTTTATTATAGCTTTCATTTACAAGATATATGCATAGGTAATTTTTCAGCATTGACAATTGCAAGACCTTTCATTCCAACTTTTCCCTCCTTCCCCCCACTCCTTCCTCCAGATAACAGGTTGACCAATACATGTTAAATATGTTGAAGTATAAGTTAAATACAATATATGTATACATGTCCAAACAGTTATTTTGCTATACAAGAAGAGTTGGACTTTGAAATACTGTACAATTAGCCTGTGAAGGAAATCAAAAGTGCAGGCAGACAAAAATAGAAGGACTGGGAATTCTATGTAGTGGTTCATAGTCATAGCTGTTTCAGTTCATTACGTTCTATTGTCCATCAGAATTGATCATCATATAGTATTGTTATTGAAGTATATAATGATCTCCTGGTCCTGCTCATTTCACTCAGCATCAGTTCATTGCTTTATAATTTTCTAAGCATTTTTACCAAATAATGAATTAACCCAAAATCTTAAATGTTTACACTTATCGAATATAAGTTCCCTATGTTTATTTGTTGCTATAAATACTCAATTCCATTGATCTTCATTTCTATTTCTTACCACTACCAAATAGTTTTGATAGTTACTGCCTTATAATATAGTTTAAGCTCTGGTATTGCTAAATCTCATTCATTTACATTTTTTAATGAATTGATTTGATATTCTTGATTATTTTTGTACTTTTCCAAAGGGATTTTTATATAATTCAGTGAATTGTTTTTGACAATTTAATTGAGATAGTATTGAATATATAAATTAGTTTAATTAAAATGATCATTGTTTATTATATTGATCCTGCCTACCCATGAACAATTAAAATTTATCCAATCATTTAAATCTGAATTTATTTACATAAAAAGTTTTATTTTTAAATTTATTGTTATACTTCTGTTTATATAGTTCCTGGGTTATTTTGGCAGGTGTACTCCCAGGTATTATATATATACTGTCTAGTCTTGTTTTAAATGGATTATTTTTTCACAATGTTTTCTTGTAGTTTTGTTTGTGATAGGAATGCTGATGGTTTATGTGGCGTTACATTGTTTGCTACTTTGCTAAAATTATTAATTGTTTCAACTAATTTTAGTTGTCATTGAGTATATCACTATATCCTCTGAAAAAGAGATAGTTTTCCATTTTTAATATATTTTTAATATATTTTATTGAACAATAATATTCCATTACATTATTATCCCATAACTTATTCAGTCATTCTCCGAGGGGTGTGCACTCAATTTTCAATTCCTTGCCACTACAAAAAGAGCTGCTACATACATTTTTGTATGTATGAATCTTTTCTTCTTTTTATGATCTCTTTGGGATACAGAATCAGTAGTGACATTTCTGGATGAAAGGGTATGAACAGTTTTATAGCCCTTTGGGCATAGCTCCAAATTACTCTCCAGAATAATTGAACTATTTCATGATTTCATCAACAATGCACTAGTTACCCAGTTTTCTTATATTCCCTCCAAAATAATTTTATATATTAATATATAAATCCATATGATACACACACACATATATATATAATTGTATGACATATATTTATAAATATTTTATATTTATTATATTTCTTATTGATATGGTTAGGATTTCCAATAAATATGAAATCCATTGAATATGGAATAAAAATGGGCATCTTGTTTTATACCTGATCTTACTAGGAAGGCTTCTAGTTTATTTCCATTAAAATAATGCTTTCTGATAGATTTATGTAAATTTTTATCAATTTATAGAAAAATCCATTTTTACCAATACTTTCAAGTGTTTTTAATAAAGAGGAGTGTTGAACTTTATTAAAAGCTTTTTCTGCAATATGGATATAATGATAAGATTTTAATTTTAATATTTTAATTTAATTAAATTAATATAATCAATTATGTTAATAGTTTTCATTAATATTAAATAATCTCTGCATTCTAGGTATAAATCCATTTGATCACAATGTACAAACTTTATAATATATTGTGTAGTACACAGTAAGCAGTTAATTAATGACTGTTTCCTTCCCCTTCTGTTTTTTACTTAAAGTAGACCTTTGTTTTCAAACACTTAAGTGAATCCCCTAATTTTGCTTCTTCAGTGGCTGCTGCATAATTTCTTTGCTTTTGGCCCAAACTACTCAAGTTTGGAAGGCACATTTCCAAAATTATATTTTTTCCTCCATACCATATATTAAAAAACCCTTGATCAAAATATGAATAAATTATTCAATTTGGAAGGCATAATATTTGAATTAAAACTTCTTAAACTTTGGGTCAGAATCCCCAAATGTGTGGGACTGTGAAATTATTATTTATTTGATAATAAATGTTAAATGTTCAATAAATGTTCAATTTGCATTTCTATTTTATATACCTAAATACCTGGGTCACATAAAAATTTCTCAAGTAAAAAGGTGTTGTGAGTAGAAAATGTTTAGGAAGCCTTGATCTCAAATTGTTTTAAAGATTGGAGATAAATGAATGCCCGGACTTGTCAGAATTGTTGGTTCTAATCTGCCTGCATGTACCATTGTCTCCAGGTGATACATGTAGTAGAAAGTAAAAAGAGCATTTTATAAGCACAAGGTAACAATGTGGGGGCCTGTTTCTATTTTTAAATGAAATCTGCTGCTTCTTTGTTTTCATTCAATCTGGGGTATTTTTCAGACTCTCTTTACAAACAAGCACTGATTCCTCACTTTGTTTATACTGGTGGTTTGATTAATGGTTAAATGGAATCTAGAAGTCAGTCCCATGAGGATCTGGATCTTCACTCAGCTCCTCTCTGCAGTGGTCTTCTTTCTCTTCGAGTTATAAAACAGGATTCTAAAAAATGTTTAGCACCTTCCTGTAGAGGGCCAAACTCTGGAGAAGTGTACTTGAAACAAGGATACTTACAACAAGGTGTTAACTTAGTGGAATTGATGAGATGATGGTTCTCTAGTTCACATATATACTTAGTACTTAGCATGGTCATGTAATGGTTCTTTAATTCACACATATTCAGTGTGATGTAATGATGTAATTGTAATAAGATATGTAAGGGTTTGAGTGTCACAATAATTCTTTAAATACAACAGGCAAGTTACCAATTTATTGATAAAGGGAAGGGGATAAGCATGCATAGTGTGCCTGCTATGGGTCAGGAACTATGTTAAGTGTTAAGTGTTCATTTGATTCCTCAAACAATGCTATGAGGTGAGTGCTACTTTACAATTGAGGAAACTGGGGTAAAGGGAAGTTACATAATCTGCCCAGAGTCATGCAGCCAGTAAATGTCTACAGTGGGATTTGAATTTTGCTCCTGATTCCAGATTCTCAGTGCTTTGTGCACAGCACCATTTAGATGCTTTTAGAGAATCTGACTATCAGGAGCCTTGAGTTGCTCCTCTGCATTCATCCAGGCTAAAGAAGGAGTTGTTGAGTTTTTAATTCGGGTCTTCAAAATTTTACTCTGTGTTTTCCACCACAATAGGCTGCCTCTCTTTGTTTAATGTATTCAAGGCTCCCAGATTGTCCTAGAGATTTTCAGTACTACCTTCATTTTGATCCATCTGATTGTTTATTTTATTCCTTGGATTAGGAAAAAATTAATTTTCCCCATTGGATTTGCTAAATATCCAAAGTGAAATCCCTGAAAGCAATGGATGCCTGAATTCTGTGCTTCAGGAGTCTTTTAAAGGAGTTTCCTTCCCAGCAACTGTGAAGAGGTGACAGGGAATACACTTGAATGTTCATTATATACAGCTCTGCTCATCTCATTCCCCCTTGAAAGCAAGATATCATTTTGTAATTCATCGGTTTGTAATACATTGGTCCCAGGCCTACCGAGAGAGACTCTTCACCATGTTCAGATAAGACTAGGCAAGCAGGAGAAAAGCAGCAAGTCATTTGTCATATTGTTTGAATATTTTGATAAAATTAATAACTGCTTCAAAATCCTCTGACCCAAGTGGAAAGACTCTAGGGAAAATGGAAACACTAGCAGTTACTAGGTCTCCTTGTTTGCCAAAAATCCCTTGTTACAAGACAATGAGAAAGTCACTTTCCTTTTTTATATTCAGAAAATTCTGACCTGCTCCTTTCATTACTGATCCAGGGAGATGATATCTGCAATACTGTGCAAATTTTAAAGGACTATCTGGATGCTAACTGTTATTGTTGGCTTAGAATGATAATCAGACTCCAGTGGGTCTATAGTCTCTTCAGTGTAACTGGGGTTCCTCCAAAGGTACAGGCTGTATCTCATTCATGCCTGCTGCCACTCTTTGTGGCTACTGGCTGAATCTCTTCATTAATGCTCCATACGACCCACCTAGGAACAGTAGTGGTCATCCTCTAGTCTTTCTGAGATTGCGAAGATAGCAAGGGAGCAATTGGGCTATCCCTTAACCCTGTCTCATTCTTTCCAAGTGGTCAATCTATCTTTGTTTTAGATTGCACATTTCTTTGGTAATGATTTTCCTTATATTCTCCTCATAATTCTTCATGTGTATTAGGATCTGTTGACTTTTACCATGTGCTTCTATATTACATTGGCAATAATTCCCAATCATTCATTCATTCCATCCATCAATCAATCAAAACCAAATAAATTAGAAATGTATTACAGTTTATGTAATTAAAATGCAGAGCCAAAAATGAAACAGTTTTTTTTCTCAATAGCTCTCAAAGCTCAATAATAGAGTTTATCCTCTATTATGAGAAACAGGGACACAAATATATCTATTTGCAAAATCAAAACAAGAGAATAAAAGGACAAGGGATTGTCAAAAAGAGAAGTCACATTTTCATATAAAGGATTGCATTTGACATAAGTTTGAAAGGACAACATTAGATTCTAAAAGACTGAGATGAAAAGAGAGTGTATTGTAGAGAGAGGTTAGCCAGGGGAATGGCATAGAGATAGGAACTAGATTATTACATGTGAGGAACAGCAAGATATCTGTTGTGTTTGGATTGCAGAATGCTGGAAAGGGTAATCATGTACAATGAAGTTAGAAAGGCAGGCTGGGATTGAGCTATGAAGGGCTTAAAAATAAATAGGAGAGTTTATGTTTGATCCTGAAGGCAACACTGAATCATTAGAATTTATTGAATGGGTGATTGATGTGCTTGGACCTGTGATTTGGGAAAATGTATGGAAGTGTGTGGAAGATTGATTGAAGTGGGGAAAAGCATGAGACAAGTTAAGCAACTAGAGGGCTATTGTAATAGTCCAGGGAAGAGTTGAAGAAGGCTTATGTGAGTGGAGAAGAGGGGATGGATTACATTATTGATGTTCATTCTTCAATCTGCAAGAGAACCTACGGAAGAGATAATGTATAGATAAAAAGGATAAGATTTAGCTATGGATTCAGTATAGGAAGGCAGAGAGAATGAAGATCCAAAAATCAGAAAAAGGCTGCAAACCTAGGTAAATAGAAGGTTGGTCATCCCATTGACTGAAATAGGAAAGTTGTGAAAAGTAATGAGTTTGGGAACAAAGCTATTGAG